>NC_081574.1:15252706-15350041 GCF_022355385.1 Mustela nigripes | reverse complement strand
TGCCCAGGAGAGGCCTTTATCTGATGCTCAGCCCACACTGCCTCGGTTCATGTTTCCAGCATACTAATGATTCCCTTGATTGTTATTCGTTAATTCAGTGCAAACAGTGGGAAAACTCGGTGACATTTCAAAGGGGAATACCAAATGAACTTGAGCTGAACCATCACCGTGTCCCTAGGAGTGTGATGATGTGGGAACGAAACAATATAGCCTCCTGCCAACACTGGAGGCAGACACAAAGCATGGAATTCATGTGGCTAATTCCCCAGAAGAGATTTCACAAGGGCCCAAATCCTCCAAAGCATGAAAATCACACGGATTCCTACCAAAGAGGAAGACAGACACAATGCATGGAAGGGCTTGGGAGCCCTGGCTGACTGCCCAGGCCCTTGGATGGGCCGCTTTGCACAGCCAAACCAGCAAGTACAGGCAAATACAGCAACATCAAGGTGAAGCTGGGGGAGAGGAAACTGGATACAATGGACATAATGGCAATTGTCAAGGAAGGTACTCCTGGGAGGACTACTTGGAGGAAAGAATTGACAAGGAAGAGCATGCTTCCCCAACCAGTAGATCTCAAGACCAAAACCTGTTTCTACCCACCAATAATTACTGATCACCTCCTCAGGGCCCAGCACTGGATGGCAGTTGTGGTAGATTCTAAATAGCTTGTGTCCTAGAGGAGCCCATCGTCAGGTTGGCCATGCAAAAATAGCTCCATGGGAACGTGATCCTTGTGAGATGACGTGCCTCTCAAAGTTCCGATCATGCCCTGCTGCTTTGTGTAATCCCAGCACCCGCCACACTGCCAGGTGTTCAGTTAAATTGGAGAATAGCTCAGTTTAAAATTGTGATATATGGACTAGAAAGAAGAATTAAATAAAAACAAACTTCGATGTAGAAGCAGGTGGTCAAGCATGTCTTTCCAGAAAATATGAAAAGGGAGTAGGGCGTGATAGAGAAGAGAGAACATTACAGAAAGGAAGAACAGCACATATATAGTATTTAATTACTTTTTCTAAATGTGTGGTCCATAGACCACCCACAATGGATTTGACCCCAGAAACTGAATTCAAGTATCTCGTTAGTGGAATTCAGAATTTGCATTTCTAATAAGCACTGAGGTTCTTTTAATGATCATCAAAATGCAGAACCACTGGCTAAGGTGATCTCAGATGTAAACAAAGACGTGCTCTTCCTTTAAAGACAGGCAGAAAGGAAGAGAGGTACGAAAGGAAGAGAAGAGAGAAGGAAACAGAAAGAAAAACATTGAAATGAAGGAACTTGAGATGGGAAGGGGAGTCAGAGTCCACTTGGCCAGGCTCTGCAGTGACTGCTGTATGATGAGGAAACCAAATTTGAATACAATCTCTCTCTCAAACACACACACACACACACACACACACACACACACATCACAGGACAAAAGGTCCTCCAAGCCCTTCATCAGCAGAATTGGCCTCTAAGCTGGAGATAAAAAGTGCTGTTGTAGGTTCCCAACCAAGAGAGAGACAGTATTTCTTTTTCACGTTTATTTTTACGTGCGCAATTTAAATTCATAACATCCTTTATTTGTTATGTTTTAACCCAGCTTCTCTTTTTATTGCTCCCATGTATAAAGATGTTTCTCTCATTGTGGTTTTATTTACTTTTTATTATTATTACGTTATGTCAGCCACCATACGGTACAGCATTTCAATCTGGCAGTAGTCTGTAAGGTAGAGAGAATGGGGGAGATTTTTGCCAAGGAGGCAAACTCAGAACACTTAAACCACCATCAAGACATGAAGGTACCGAGGGCTTGAAACACTCAGGCAGCATCTAAATTGAAGACAACTAGATCATCAGTTGGGCTGCTCACATGCCTCAGTTTATGGGAACGCCATCTCCTCTCAGAAGAAAAGGGGTCTGTCCTCTTTAAGACTTAGACCTCCACCTCTTGTGTCAATCCCCAGCGGAGCTTCATCTGCATCCCTCTCCCTCAGTTCTTCCAAATCTTCCCTCTGACTTCAGCAAACATCAGTAAGCTCCCCATTTAAAAAAATAATAAAGTTCTTTCTCTCAGCCTGCATTCCCTGCAAGGACACCCTAGCTCTCTCCTTTCCTTTCATTTACCAATTCCTTGAAAAGATGGTCTATGTTCATACCCTCCTCCTACTTTCTTCAAACCATACATCTGCCTCCGTCTCACCATTTCTGGCCCTCCCCTGAGACCCAGAAAGTCACACTTACCAGATCTAACAGCCCTGACCATAGCTGTGCTTTCCACCACCCTGAGATATTTGCCATCTCTCCTTGAACTTTTTCATGTGTCTTCCATGTCATCTTTAAGCGGTTTCTTTAAATGTTTTATAAGAGGAAAACCCTCTTCTTCTACTCCTGCCCTTGAACTGTTGCTGTTTCTGCTGTGCCTCTAAGTTTAATCATCAATCATCTTAGTGTTGCTTCACACCCCTAGCTTCCTTGGGTGATACCATCCCATATCAGTTAATATACCTGTGTAACAATAATCTGGAAGGTCAGAGGCTTAAAACAACCACTGTAATATGGTTATCACGGAATCTGTGGTCAACAATTTTGAAACTATACAAGTGAGGATGACTCCTCTGTGCTCCACAATGTCCATAACCTGAGCCGGGAGGACTTGGAGGCTGGGGTGATATAAAGTCTAGAATCTTTTTTAAAAATCTGGAATCTTTTAAAAAACTGGAATCTTTTTTAAAAATCTTCTTCTAGGGGTGCCTGGGTGACTCAGTGGATTAAGCCTCTGCCTTCGGCTCGGGTCATGATCTCAGGGTCCTAGGATTGAGCCTTGCATCGGGCTCTCTGCTCAGTGGGAAGCCTGCTTCCCCCTCTCTCTCTGCCTGCCTCTCTGCCTACTTGTGATCTCTCTGTCAAATAAATAAATAAAACCTTTTAAAAAAATTCTTCTAATTTGCGTATAGTTGACACACAATGTTACATTAGTTTCAGATGCACAACATAGTGTTTCAACTTCTTTATCCATTCTGGTAGGCTCTCTACAAGTACAGCTACCATCTGTCCTAATTCATCATTTACAAAATCACTGGCTATATTCCTTATGCCATGCCTTTTATTCCTCTGGCTTATTCATTCCATAACTGGAAGCCTGTATTTACTGCTTTCCTTCGGCTATTTTGTTCTTCCTCCTTCCCTCCAGCCCTCCTGGCAGTCATTACTTTATTTTCTATGTGTGTAGGTCTGATTCCACTTTTTGTTTGTTAACCTATTCATTTGGTTCTTTTAGATTCCACATAGGGAATTCATACAGTGTTCGTCTTACATAATCTGACTTTTTTCACTTAGAATGATATCTTTTAGGTCCGTCCACGTTGGAAATGGCATGATTTCATCCTTGTTTATGGCTGCATAATACTCTGTTGTGTGTATATGCCTGTGGGGTGTATGTGTGTGTGTGTGTGTGTGTGTGTGTGTGTGCCTTGTGGAATATATTTGGAAGCTTCCTTCCTCTTATATTTTTTGGAATAGTTTGAGGAGAATAGGTATTAGCTTTGTGAGTACATCTCATCCTGGATTTTTACTTTTTCGTAGTTTTTGTTTACTGATTCAATTTCATTACTAGTAATTGGTCTGTTCAGATATTCTATTTCTTCCTGGTTCAATTTTGGAAGATTGTGTGTTTCTAGGAATCCATTTTGGAAGAAGGTATCTTTTCTTGTATGGTGTCTAGTCTGGGGCTACCAGTAATAGTAACAACATCTAGGCCTTTCTCACAGCATGGCACCTCAGAGCCTTCACATGGCTGCTGAAGACTTCTGTCTAAATGTTAAAATCAATAAGGCAGCAATTACACCACCTAGCATCGGAGGGCACAATGTTTCTTCCACCATATTTTATTGGAAATATAAGTCAGACATTTACACAAGTTCAAGAGGATAGGATACAAACTCCACTTCTCAAAACGAAGAATGTCAAAAAAGAAAAAAAAAAAAAGTCTGGCACTCACGGCAACAGATTCTGTTATTGGTCCAAAATATTCATCTTCAAACCCGGATCTCTAGACTTTTATACCCAACTGCTCTTATTTATAAATCAAATTGCTTCCTGTACTATTATTACTACTAATAATAGCAAATAAAGAAGTAAAGCTGTCATTATTTGCAGATAACATGATATTACATATAGAAAACCCTAAACACTCCATCATAAAACTGTTATAACTAGTAAGTAAATTTGGTGAAATTACAGGTTACAAAATCAATAAACAAAAATCTGTATTTCTTTATGTTAATAAGGAACTATCAGAAAGAGAAAGTAAAAAATGATCCCATTTAAAATTGCATAAAAAATAACTGGGAATAAATTTAACCAAGGAAGTAAGAGAACTGTGTATTGTGACAGAACAACAGTGACAGAAATGGGAGGAGACACAAATAAATGGAAAGATATTCCAAGCTCATGGATGAGAAGAATCAATACCATTTAAATGCCCATACTACCCAAAACAATCTACAGATTCAATGAAATTCCCATCACAATTCTGATGGTATTTTTCACAACAATAGAACAATCTTTAAATTTGTATGGACCCACAGAAGACCCTGAATAGCCAAATCAGTCTTGAGAAAGGAGAACAAAGCAGGAGGCATCACACTCCTTGATTTCAAACTGTATTACAAAGCTATAGTAATCAAAACAGTATGGTGTTGGCATAAAAACAGACACAGATTACTGGAGCAGAATAGAGAGTCCAGAAATAAACCCATATATATATGGTTAATTAATTTATGACATAGGAACCAATAATATACAATGAGGAAAGGACACTCTCTTCAATAAACGGTGCTGAGAACACCAGGCAGTGACACACAAAAGAAAAAACTGGACTATTACCTTATACCATATAACAAAAAATAACTTGAAATGGATTAAAAACTTGAACATAAGACCTGAAACCATAAAACTCCTAGAAGAAAATATAAGCAGTAAGCTCCTTGACACGGATTGTGGGCAATGATTTTTAATCTGACATCAAAAGCTAAAGCAACAAAAGGAAAAAAAAAAAAAAAAACAAGTGGGACTACATCAAACCAAAAATCTTCTGCATGACGAAGGAAGCCATCCACCAAATGAAAAGGCAAGCTTCTGAATGGGAGAAAATAATGGCAAATGATATATCTGATAAGATGCTAATATCCAAAATATACAAGGAATTCATACAACTCAATAGCAAAAACAGACAAAACCCACAAGCAATCCAATTAAAAGTGGGCAGAAAATCTGACAAGACATTTTTCAAAGAAGACATGTAGATGGTCAACAGCTCCATGAAAAAGATGCTCAATATCAATAATCATCAGGGAAATGCAGCTCAGAGCCACTGTGAAATATCACCTCTCACCATTCAGAACAGTTAGTATCAAAACAGCAAGAAATAAGTGTTGGTGAGAATGCGGAGAAAGGAGAGCTTTGTGTACTGTTGGTGGAATGTAAATTGATACAACTCTTCAGTATGGAAGTGCCTCAGAAAGTTGAAAATAAAACTACCTTATGATCCAGAAACTCCAATTCTGGTATTTATCCGAAGAAAACAGAAACACTAATTTGAAAAGGTGTCTGCCCCCCCCCCACCATATTCAGTGCAGCATTATTTACAATCACCAACTATGCAAACAACCTAAGTGTCCATCAGTGGATGAGAAAAGAAATTGCCATATGTGTGTGTGTACATATATACGTATGTGGAAGATTATTGAGCTATAAAAATAATGAAATCTTACCATTTGTGACAACATGGACCAACCTTAACAGCATTAAGCTAAGTGAAGTAAGTCAGACAGAGAAAGACAAATACCATATGATCTCTCTTATATCTGAAGTCAAAAACAAAACAAAGAAAAACAAAACAAAAAGAAATGAAAACCAACCCTAAGTGATTTCCAGGGGCAGAGAGTAGATGAACTGGGTTGTTTTTTTGTTTTTCGTTTGTTTGTTTTTTTTTTTTCTTAAGTTTAAAAATAATTACATAAAACAAAAACAAGTGTTAGAGATGACTTGTGCCTAAACTTCCCAACAATCGGGACAAAATCAGGACAAAGAGATAAGAGGATAAATGCACAAGTCTCTTCACCCTGGGCTCCAAATAGTGAGGTTGGGGATTTAGCTGAGCAGGACATGCTGTGGATTTCCTACTGCACATGGCTACATCTTGTGACATGATGCACATCATACTTCTATGACATTATATTTGGTTCTCATTATTCACATGAGTTATGGTCTATAAAGCTGCCGCAAACACCAAATTAGCAAATACTGAGCCACTGCTCCTAGGGGAAATACAGGGTTAAGTTCCTATGAGTTTCTGGTCACATTTTCATCAACTGGTCAACACATACACTAGGAAAGACCTAATAACAGTAAATTCTAAATATTCTGTACTTATTAACTCGTGTGAACCTCATAATAACTCCAGGGGACAAATACTATGGTAATCATCATTTTAAAAAGATGTTAAATAATCTGCCCAATATCATGTAGCAAGGATATCATTCAGGCAATGTGGCTCCAAATTTTAGATGTTTAACCAGGATACTAGATAGCAGATATTACACAGTTACTTCAAATTCAGCATTACCAAAACTGTGCTTTAATCTGCCACACCTCCTTAAAATAAAACTATCTTGCTGTACTTATGTATTTCCTCCTTGCTAATAATTCCAACATCCACATAATACCCAAATGAAGAAGTCTGGAAGCCACTCAAATGTCCTAACCCCACTAATTCCCCAGGTGAGATCTGTCCTCAGATTGCGCTGAGAACTGAGCACAATGATTCTCGTATCTGCCCTTTTGTCTCCAGCCCCACTGCCCTAATCGACATCTTCCTCTGTAAGTTTAAACTGGACTTCCTGCTTCCTATCTTTTGCAGCTGTGATTCATCCTCCCAATGTCCAAAATGATGCTTGTAGAATGCAAATCTGATTATTATACATGTTGCTTAAAACTCTTCAAAGACCCCCAGTAGGATAAAACCAAAGGGTCAGTGTAACAGATGACATCCTCTGATATGGTTGGTCTCTGACTACTATGATCCTTGTCTCCTTCCCTACCCAGAATGCTAAGATCTATCCGTACCAACTTTCATTTCTTAATTTTCCATCTGTTTCTTTCCTCCCTGCCACTGCCCATCCTATACAACTTTTTCTACCTTGAATATCCTCCTTCCTTTTCCTCTTTCAATTCCCAGTCATCTGGAGAATTCTTATTAACCCTACAAAACCCAGCTCTAACATCAATTCTTCTGGAAACACTGCTTGACACCTTCCCCAAGAAGTGTTGATTACTTCACTCTTCATCAGTGTATAGAACACTGTCCCAACATTACCCCATAATGTGGTGATGTGGCTATGTCATTGCAAAACACGTTTGCAAATCATTGCAAATCTCCATCTCCCTTGTTTTGTCACTGGCTCCTAGAGGACAGAAAGTGGGCCTTATTCATCATTGCATCCCCGGTGCCTGACATGTCAGAGATGTCCAGTGAAGGCTTGTTGAATGAACAAAAAAATGAATGAATAAAACACAATACATAGTGATATTTGACATACAGAAAATAAAGAAGAGGCAAATTTTTTAGTATCTATTCTACAAACCTGAAACAGTAGTAGAAAAAATGAACAGAAATGAGAAAATTAAAAGGCATGGGTACCAGGAAATTAGCTTGAAGTGAGTAAAGAAAATGATGGGTTTGGGTTTGAACAGGTTGGGTTATATATGTATCAGTAGGTAGTTAGGTAAAACAAGATCAGAAAATTGATGGGAGTTCAAGGTTAAAATTATAGATTTGAGAATTAAACTAAGAGACATGATTTGGTTTTTTACCAAGAGAAAAGTTTTCCAATTATATAAGAGTAGAATGAACAATTTTTACTGACCCTCCTCTAAAAAGAAAATGTTCAAGAACTTTCTAAACATGGTTCAAAACAATAATCACAAAAGTCATATTTAACAGAATCATAAATTGGCTATCGTAATCCCTTCTTTTTTTAGTCGGTCCTTGTGTTTTTATCTCTACTATCATAATTCTTTAAAAGGGGAGATATAAAAAGAAAAAATGGACGGGCCATCCAAAAAGTACTGCTTCTTAGAATACTACCAAAACCAGAGGCAGAAACCTCTGAGAGTGATTAGGGTCGGGCCACTGCTTCTTCCTTATAATGTTCCCTCACAGCTATTCCCACCCCTACTCTGACAATCACTTCTGAACACTTTCTTGCTGACCTCAGGGAACAGTAGGATATAGGAAAACTGTCCATTTCTAGTCCCTGATTTCCGTTCCCTCTGCAAAGCCCAAAGAACACATCAGGTATTATACTGATGTTGTATAGATGCTGCTCATATTTAAATGGCACCAAAATGACATGTAAAAAGGCAGAAAACAAAAAGCATATTATCTGCTGATTATATAAACCAACTCATGAGGTGAGCTATTAAAGATTGATTATTGCAATTACACTATGCCAAATACCTTGCCTGATGTTTTCTTTCCGAATTGACCTGTGTGTGTGTGTGTGTGTGTGTGTGTGTACCACACAGACACAGCCAGTACCCGACCGAGGAAACGTGATTTGCAATGATACAGCCAGCCCAAACAGACAAAGTCAACAAGAATGTATGATGCTTATTTCCCTGTTAACCCAACATAGGCGGGGCACTGGAAAATGCTTTTGAGACCAGAAAACAAGTATCCCCTGGGACTTTTTATATAATTTACAAGTCCAAGACCCCCACTGTTGTGTTTTTAAAGCATTTGTACTTCTCTACCCTCCTCCCTCTCCCCTGCCTGGTGAATCAGAACATCCTGGGGTGCAATGTCAGAAACACTTGATTCCACCCTGAGGCATGGGACTATGAAAAGACCCTCCCCAGACTTTCCTGACCTTTATACCTACACCAGGCAGAGAGCCGTGTCCGTGAACGTGGGTTTGTGATCTCACACAAATTACTCAACTTCTAAGAAACTATTTCCTTACCGTGGGGGAGAAATAGGAATGATAATAGCCTTCTAGTGGACTTGTCACAAGGATGAGGTCAAGTGACACCAGCACTATAGCGCCTGGACCCCAGAGATGCTCAGTGAATGCCTGTCTCTCTGTTTCCTTCAGGCACTTTCATCTGGTCTGGGGGTCCTCTTGGACCACTGTACTCTACTCAGCACCCTCCCTCTGGTTGGAGCGCCCACACAGGACCCTCTCACCTCGTAGGTTTCTGTTACACTCACCTCCCATGGGTCAAAAACTCACTTTAGAGACTGAATTTGAGGGAGGTGACAATTGCTCCAATCAAAATTACACAACATTTTGAATATAGTGATGCATGGTTTTCTCATGTGTACTTTTAGATCGCTCATTGGATTGAGTATGTTTGTATGACATTTTCACTTTTACATGGCTTTGTTTTTAAAAAAATAAATTTTGAGTCTATTTGTATATGTATTAATGTATATTATATCTACCTATATAAATATATGCGACTGTGGGTACTTAATTGCAGAAACGCTTAGCAATTATTGCTTCTGTGCCAGGCACTGTGCCAAAGTAGCTCATGGAATTCTCCAGGCCACCCTACCAGAGAAGTACAATTAGTATTCCCGTTTTACAGATGAAGAAACTGAGACTTAAGGACATCAGGTAATTTCACCTGGGTCACACAGCTAATAAGCGCACTCAAAATTGCTAAATAACTCACTGCATTTATGAAGCTTTTCTTTTAACTGGAAGCATAGAAGCTGTGGTTTCACTACTTTTAACTTTGAATGGAGCGCGCTGCTGAGCTCCCAGCACAAGATAAACAGGAGGACAGGTGTCACTTTAAGAGACTCCTGGAGGCTGTAACCCGAAGCCTCCTCCAGGCCCGCGGAAAGGTCTGGGAGGCTGCACCCAGCCGGTGCTGGTCTGTAAACTCCCGTGGGTCTGGCGCGTCTCTTTCTTCCAAAGTTGGAGCTCTCCTTGGTGGGAGGGGGTGGGGAGAAGGGTAGGCCAGTGACGTCACTCAGGAGCGAGGATAAAGCTCCCGGGCCGCAATCTGGGCGAGGGCACTCTCTGGGCAGCGCAGTGTCTGTGCCGCTGGGAGACCCTTGCGGTGGGCAGGGCCACCCCTCGCTGTGCCCCAGTCGGTCCCCAGAAGCCAAGGCGCTCCGGCTGGAGGCCGCGCCGAAAGCACTATGCCCCAGAACGTGGTCCTCCCGGGCCCTGCGCCCTGGGGCTTCAGACTCTCAGGGGGCATAGACTTCAACCAGCCTTTGGTCATCACCAGGGTAGGTGTTTTCCGTTCTTTCGCTGCAGGTGGGGGGCTGGCGTGCGACGGGTCTCCCTGGATTGCAGAGTGGCTGGCTAGTGAGGCCCGGGTGCGCTGGTGGCGGGGGGTGGTCCTCCCCTTCGGGCCCACAGTTCGAGGGGCGGCAGCAACTTGGCAAACTGCAGCTGGGGGGATGCAGAGCAACTTACAGGATTTGGAAAGTCGGCTGCAATGGTCTCTGGCTGCATCCTCTCCGTCCCCAGCAACTTTCCAGGAGAGGTGAACTGACAGCCTGATTCTCCTGGGCTTACAGGAGGCTGGACAGCGAGGGCTGGGGCGGGGCCGGGGGTGGGGGTGTTCTGCCCTCCAACCCCCCCTCCACACCCCCGTTTCCTTTCAGGAACAAAAGAAATGAGGTCCCAGAAAGAAAGGAGAAATGACTGACAGTGGCGGTTGCTCCTCGGAGCTAGACGCACACCTGAGCGCTTTTCTCCTATGGATGAGAACTTCAGCGCAGTGCTGATCCCAGGGCACAATCTGGGTGGGCCAAGTTGGAAGCGCTCGTATCAGCCCAGACAGGGAAAATATTACTAATGTGTTTTCCTAGGTTTCCAGGCATTTTGAAAAAATATTTTCCAAAGCTGGGAGTTTGGCCTAGGAATCATCACCTATAACTCAAACTACAAAGAAAACGTGCCAGATAGTTTACTTTACCTGATAGAAAGTCACCAGTCAGCGGAAAAACTCTGAAAAATAGTACTTTACTATCAGAGTCAACTTTCCCTTACTTAATATTCCCTAGAGTATTGTCTAATTAGAAAAAAAGAGAAGAAGAAAAAGGACATTTGGGGATTTCTGTCCTGTCAGTAAATTTCTAGTTGGTCTAGTTGATTTTTTTTTTTCTAAATCAAGTGTTTGTCTTAATAGAAAGTTATTGTTATTTCAGTTATCAATAAAACAATCTAAAAGCATAAACTTCCAGAATATTATACTTTTCTTATGTTTTTTTTTCCTTACTGCTTATATTGTATTTTATAAATGTATGCTTTATAATCTGGTTTACTCATATAGATTTTTGAACAAGGTAATACCTTTTAAATTCTGTTCAACTCATATATCTAGGAGATTTGGGCACCAGTGTCTTTTTGAAATATCTCAAAACATGTACTGTACATACACATACCATGGAACATTTCAAGCTTTGTTTTGCATTTTTCAAAAACATATAAACACATCTGACATGTGTTTTTGTATGAGACATGAAAAGCTAACATACCCCCAGAATGTTCCTAAGTAAATTAAGCAGAAAATGGTTCAGTGATCTGAGCCAAGCAACGAATGCCTTTTATGGATTTACCAACCAAAACAGTTTCCATTATCTCTACTAAGAAATATTTTTAAAGTTTCTGAAGTATAGTTTTCATTTGTTTAGATTAAAGGAAAATGAGCTTTTGAAGCTCATTACAAAGGATAAAGGATAAATCATAGGCTAAATCAAACAAAGGATAAATCATACTTATAGTAAATTCTAAAAAAAAAAATTGTTACCAAAACCTTTTTTAAGTGATTTATAAAAGAAATGTCTTGCTATTAATATGTAACATCTCAATATGATTAATCCTAGGTTTGAAATATTGAATTGTTGACATTATAAACAATGTTTATTTTAAAGCAGTACTTATATATTGTGTTGGACCACAGGAGCTATTTTGGCAAATTTATTTGATATGACAATTATTATTTGGGAAGCCAATTCATATTTGAATGTCTAATTCATTACTAATTTATATCCCTCATTTTGACATGGTTCAATAATAATGCCTGACTATAAGTGCTGATTTCATTTGACTATGCCTTTTCTCTTCAATTAATTTAACTCAAGAATAGCAGATAAAATTCAGCTATTTTGTATTCCAAGAGTCCTCCAAACCACGCACATAACAGAGTCGTGTTGAATGAATGAAAGCATATTCTCTCGAATTTTTTTGCCTTAGTGAACACCTAACTGAGAATGTCTCCACTGAAATTATAAGAACAGTTAAAATCACTTACAAAAAGTTTAACTAAAAGACCTTACACAAAGCTAATTATCAATGTTGTAATTAAATAGTAAAATTCCATTTTATAGTTGTTGTATATATTAAAAGGCAGTGAATAAGATTGTCTGTGTATTATTGTACTCCTTTGCTTGCCATGAATGTCTCATAGAACCTTTATATGGACTAACTCCCTTAAACCTCACAGTAATTCTGTAAGACGAGCAGTAATAATACCTCTTTTTGTGGATGAGAGAATGAGGCTTCAAGAATTTCACTAACCTGCTGATGGTCACAAGTGGTGGGACAGAATTTGACACTAGTTCTACTTGCCTCCAAAGCCTGCATTCTGAAGTCCACATGTGTAAGACAAAAAGCAAACAAACAAAATCTGTTTATTGTACAGATCTTTCCAAATACATGTGTTGTGCCATCCACTTCATCATCCTCTGGTCCTACTGATTCTATATCTTTAGGATCTACCACTTCTCTTTGTTCCTATAACTGTCCCTATTCAAGCTTTCATGACTTCGTGCCTAGCTCTGTCTCCCCTCTCCAGTTCACTCTGCATATTTCTCACCAGCCATCTTTGGGAAATGCTAGGTGGCATCTATCCTGCCCATTCTTAAAATTCCTTCAACAGCAACACCAACTAAAGGGAATAAAATGTGTGACCTCTGAGCAGTGTCATGGCCTTCATCCTCTTCCCAACTCATGTTTCCAACTTTGTTTCCTCCCTCTCTCTTCCCTCTCTCTCCCTTTCTTCTTGATGACAGTCGTGTCACTATCCCAGCCGATTTACAATTTCTCCATCTGTCTACACCCACTACCGTTTTTCTAGAAATTTCTCCTCCCCACCCAACCCCACTGTCCTCTGCCTAGGAAACTCAATCAAGTATCACTCCCTAGCCTTCTTCTCATAATAAGCATTTTACCATTTGTTACCATAACTCTTGCCCTACAACCTCTCCTTACATCATGCCTTGTACCACAGATGTTTGAGTACATCTGTATCCCACAAATTGCATGCTCCCTAAGGGCAGGAACTTTCAAATTTAGGGGATGGTTAGTGCTGTGCATCATCTATCTGACAGAAATATAGACACAATATGAATGGTTGATTAACTTGTTCACTTCTTATATAGCTATTATTATCATAATAGGTATAGATTATATCCTCAAAGATATTCCACAATAAAAAAAGAGAATTGCTTTATTGTTCATTGATCTATTTTAGTTAAGCTCTTAAGTATGCAAAGAATTGAGAAACGAATGCCTGAACTTAATACCACAAAAATTCCTATAAATGAGATACATTCTTCAAGCCAAACAATTTTTGTCTTCCTGCAAGCTATCACTTTCCCTCCCTGCCTCACACTTCGCAAATACAAGTGCTCCTAGACAGTGGGCCTCTACTCCACCAGAGCTGGGTGAGGGATTTACAAATGTAACTCTCTCCAGCGATCGAAATTACAGTTCACAAAATTAGGACAAAGTGTCCTAATAAGTGTCCGAAGTGTCCATCATAGAAATAATTTACAATCTAATTAATCAACCAGGTGAATCCGTATCATAAGAGACACCAGAAGTAAGGTAAACCAATCACCAGACATTCTAAAAAAAAAAAAAAAAAAAAAAATTCAGCAATGGGTTGTGATACACACATTTGGTAGAAAAACAGTTTTGTAGGCAATAGGTATGTGACACATTGTGCAATAGAAATTTGAGTTGTGGATGTGGAAAGGTTGTTCCTGCAAACATCATATATAACTGGTCTCCGCATTTCACAGAATAAATCTGAGGTTCACATCGCTAAGTAAGCAGCTTTTCTTTTTCTGCCACGAAGATTCTAAGAAGTCTTTCTTTTTTAAGTGTTTGGACCACCCAGAAGGTGGATCTACCATCACAGCCAAGTTACAGATGGTTTGTTTTCACAAATGGTCCAATTTGGAATCAAGTGCAAGTTTCTTTTGTGTATATGATGTAAGATTATTACATACATCTGATGCTGGTATGTCCTTTCTCACTCAGTGCCTCTTCTCCCCCACTACTTCTTTCCTCATTCCTTTTCAGTGCACACTTAGGGCCAAGATCATTGTAACTGGAAACACTCTATGGGCTTGGGTACCAATGTAGAAAATGTTACTGTATTCTCAAGTTTTGCAGGCTTGAACATAGAAAAGTACATGACTTTAATATAAATTATATTTGAAATTCAAGCTTTTTTTAGAAAGAAGTATTTACACTGAATGCAATCCTTCAGCAAGATTCAAGTGTAGTAAGAAAGTTGATGGGAAAATCTATTTAATTTTATTATCCCAAAGATATGTCTGCATGGATATGCTGGTTCATATGTTCATAACTCTCCTACATCCCACAAATATCTATTAAGTGAAGGCACTGTGGGGGATACAATTATAACTTAACAGGTTTCTACTCCCTGAGATGCTCAAATATGAGAAGAGAGGGACATACTTGTACCTAAACTACCAATACACAATGTGTCCAGGACTCCATGAGAAAAGCACAGCCAAAGAGATAGGAGGGGTCAGGACAGAGATTCCCTGCCTCAGTGGCGTGGAAGACAGTGGAAGATCTCGAGCTGCAGAGTTAGCCCTATGAGGAATTGCAGATTTTTACTGCATCTAGGCCCTAAGAAAGTTTCTTATACTCTGAGAACATTCATTTTCTCATCTTAAAAGAGAGTCTTGAGAATTCCATGAGATAGTAGTTCTCAGGAATACAGTGTCAATAATAATAACAATACCGCCACGGTTCTTGATGCTGGCTGCACGTTAGAGTCACCCAGAAAACATATGAAACTACCGATGCTCAGGTGCTACTTGCAGAGGTTCTGAAGTAACCCATATGAGGTATGGCCCTAGAAATGCAGATTAGAGCCAGGCTCTAGAAGGCTTTAGATGTAAGGTGGAGTTTACTTGTAGACAACAGAGGACAACTCAACATTGGGCTTTCTCCCTATTTCAATCCATGCCCTACAACATAGCCCTTCAGTGTATACTTGTCTTGTCCATAACTATTTCACTTTTATTCTTAACATAAATGTCTCACCAGGGTGTCTGGATGGCTCCCAGCCAGCTCTTGATTTCAGCTCAGGTCATGATCTCAGGGTTGTGAGATGGAGCCCCACATAAGGCTCCACCATCAGCAGGGGGTCTGCTTGAGATTCTGGTCTCTCCCTCTCCCTCTTGCCCTCCCCTGGCTCTCTCTTTCAAAACAATCAATTAATCGATTAATCTTAAAAAAGAAGTCTCACCAGGGCCATATCTTGTGCTTCCCTCATGTTTCCCATGGTAAATAGAATATTATAGATGCTTTATCTGTGATTTAGTTTTTTATTTTTCCAAATGGACCCAAATGATAGGTTGATGTGAATAACACAAATTGCCTAGTTCCTCTGCTAGAGCTTATGATCTGTGATTCCAGGCATCTGGAGTAGAGTGGGAGTCTTTATGTCCAGCAAGGACACCCACATGATTTCTCCAATTAGACAAATTTGAAAACATGTGCTAAGTGATATGGCAGTACCATTTTCAATGATATGTGAGACTCCAAGGAGCCTGATAATAAATAATCAATTGAAAAACTCTTTGCCTCACTGTAGCTCTCTCTTCTGATTTAGGGAAAAATGTTAATAACAAACTATGAACAATAACATAAACTGATTACATAATATAGTAACAATATAATGTAAATAATAATGGGAAATAACATATCTTTACGTCTAAACAGATAGTTTAACTTACTAAAACCAGACCAATTTAGTGGTCATTTTCTTATCAATAGACTAGCCGAACTTAAGAACCAGAGGTAAAGGGACCATATGTTCTCCTTCTCCCTCATCCCTCTCTCTCCATCCTTTTTTTTTTCCCCTTATCCACTACCCCCTTAGAGATCTAAGGACATCAGTCACTAGGTTGAACACAAAGTCAGAAGTGGGTTCTGGCATCACCATCAACCACCTTTTTTTTTTTTTTTAAAGATTTTATTTATTTGAGACAGAGAGAGAACATAAGGAGAAGCAAACTCCCTGCCAAGCAGAGAGCCCGACTTGGGGCTCAATCCCAGGACCCCAGAACCACACCGGAGCCGAAAGCAGACACTTAACCAACTTAGACACTCAGGCTCCCCCAACCACCTTTTTATTTGACTTCTGAAACCATTGCTGACATAGCCAAACTGCTGTTCCCATGTTC
Source organism: Mustela nigripes (assembly GCF_022355385.1). Lineage (NCBI taxonomy): Eukaryota > Metazoa > Chordata > Mammalia > Carnivora > Mustelidae > Mustela > Mustela nigripes. The sequence goes on along the minus strand of NC_081574.1, from coordinate 15,333,510 downwards.
ATATGGAGCCAGAGGTTACTTGCACATTTACCCTCCTTTGAAAAAATAGTTTTCTTTGTCCAGGTTGTCTTAAAGTTGTTGCAGTGGTCAAAGTTATTAGGAAGAGCTTCACAAATATGATATTTGGAATAAATATAAGATAGTGTTAATACTTATATATTCATATGCTTAATGAAACTTAGTAATGTTCAGAATTGAAGTTCAACATACACCAGATGTCTCAGTTTAAAACTCATAGACAGACACACACACAACCCTACCTTCCATTGATCCCAACCAGAGCTAAAAAAATGATGTTAGGCTTTTCTAAATCAAGATTGAGCATTATATAACAAATCTATTTAAGGTTATTAGAAAACCTAGGTTAAAAGAAAACACATTGAGCCATTCTTTCCCATTTTTTAACTCAAAGAATAGACTTCTGGTCTCTGATGTTCAAAAATAGATGGTACTGATTTTGACAAACTATAGCTACAGAAAATTAAAAGTTTACGATTATTTTTATCCCTGCAAGTCACACTGGGGATGGAAACTTTTATTCTCCTAACAGTTCTGGGCTTTCCATTTTCCAAATGGAAAACAGCTATGAAATGTCTCCCAAAGGCTGGGAAATAATAATCTCCATTGTCTTCATCAAGCTTCTACCAACTGTTCTTATTGGAAAATAATCACGATCACTACAGTGAGATGATCACAGAAATGAAGTGAGTGCAATAAACATTTTAGCGATGAGACTGAAGGTCTCAGACACATGATAATTTATGACCTTTGCAATTTTATTCATTTAGATGAATCTTGGCTATCCCTTAGAGCCACGAAGTTAAATAGAATCGATAACTAGATTAATTAAGTAAATAGAGAAAAAAATGAATGAATGAATGATCCTCAAGTAAAATATTAGGAACAATCTTATTCCTGGAGCAGTTGGAGGTTTAAGTCAAGTTCTGTACATTCTTCTGCTCTGAACAGTAGGAACTTGCAAATGCAACAATGATGGGTTGACATTAATACCTATAATCTTTGGGTATATAGGTAATCCTTTGGGTAATAGTTATATAGGGACTAGCTCTTTTCGTTTCATGAGATCTACTTTAAATAACCCTTTCATTCATTTTCAATTATCCATTAATTCCAAATACTGGAACATATACCATGACACATTAGAAATATACATAATATTATACATATCCTCAAGAACTTCTAGTCAAGTTGAGAAAACAAATAATGCACAATAAACAAACACTAAAGTACAACTTGTCTTCAGGAAGAAAATGAATAAAATATAATGGTGGAGAATGATGGAAGGTGTCTGGAGAAGCTGCTTCAGATGTTTGGGGAAGTCTCTTTGAGAATGTGACATTTAAGCCTAGACCTAAAGGATTAGGAGGAACAACTGGGTGATGAGTGGGGGAAACATTTCAGGCAAAAATAATAGTGCATGTAAAACCCTGAAGAGGGTACACACTTGGTCTATTTGAGGAACTGAAAGGAATCTGGAATAACTACAGCACAGTGGGTGGAGGGGAGCAGGAATGGTGTAAGATGATGTTAGAGAAGTAGGTGGGTAAGACCAGGTAAGGACTATTAGGCAGTTGTAAATAATTAGGATTTACAAAAAAAAAAAAAAAAATAGGAGTAGGAATAGCAATCAAAAACTGAATACTCAGTGTAGTAATTAATAATTTCAAATTTGGTATCTTTTAAACATTTAATAACCATATGTTTCCCGGATCCTTAAGTATTCGTTTCATCTCCCCACACACCACCCACAAGAAATAAAGAAAGAAAGAAAAAGAAAGAAAGAAAGAAAGCAAGCAGGAAAATGAAGTTCATGTGGGTTCCTTTCAGACAACATAAAAATGGATCTTGTTTTTTTACCTAGTTTGGCAATCTTTGTTAAAACACAGAGTATGATGTGGTTATACCACTTATATTTAATGTAATTTCTGATTAGGTTTAATGAAAATCTACCATCTTGTTAGTTGCTTTTTATTTGTTCAATTTGTTTTTCATTCATGGAGAAGACACTGTGCCTGAATACAAACTTCTTTGGTGTCTGCAGTCCTCAGGAGTTCTAGACACTCAGTGTTAACTGATAGCTCATCATTTTAGCTGAATTCTCTATGACCAAAATGGTGCCCCCATCTTCCTCTGTGCTCTGACACAAGTTTTACAATTTGCTTACATCTTGACTTTCCTTGGAGGCACCTGTCTTTCCTTAGATTCCAGGTTTCGTTGGTTGCCCTGCAGCTTCAGCTCTCTGAATAGTTCAAGAAAAGTTATAATTTTGTATCTTATGTGGTATCTTCTACCTACTACAAGAGTGATTCTCTTTCTGGTTTTCTACATCCTAGATGCCCCTTCATGTGAATTCTAAAGATCATTACTTATAAGGATGCTACAGTAGCTTCAATTCAAATATAAAAGGTCCCTAAATGTGGTAAAGTTGTACTCCCAAATAGGGAGTTATGGATTTAAAAAACCCTAAAGAATAAATTATTTTATTTAAAACAAAGAAAATAAGATCAAACAGGTATTTAGGAAGATGCTTTAGATGAGAGTAAAAGATGTCATGATAGATGAAGCATAAGTAAGAAAGAAGTGAAGTGTTAGTAAGAAACAAAATTATTTAGCATGGTGGAAAGATAGAGCTAACACAGTTGATCATTGAAGAGTTATTTCAAGTTAGATTTAAAATTCCCTGCCCACTGAAACTTTTAAAATGTTACCAAGCTGAAATATAAATGTCAGGCACAAAACTCAAGATATTGCAGAATGTTGGTTTTTAAATGATGCCATGATTTCTTTCAGATTACTCCAGGAAGCAAGGCGGCAGCTGCCAACCTGTGTCCTGGAGATGTCATCTTGGCTATTGATGGCTTTGGTACAGAGTCCATGACTCATGCTGATGCGCAGGACAGGATTAAAGCAGCAGCACACCAGCTGTGTCTCAAAATTGACAGGTACTTTTTTAATTAATGGTGTTAAAATGTGATCTGTTTTGCAGAAGATCCTGAACCAGAACTAAAAATGATTTCATCCTCCCTGTAAGAAAGAGTTTCACAGGACCCAGAATTCTGAATTTTGACCAGCTTTTTTTTTAAGTATATCAGCGACTTTATTCTGTTCTTCACAGTCTAGTCACTGTTAAAAAACTATTTCTGAAAAGAATTTTCTGGAAGGTCAGAATAAGGGAAGAGTGTAAAAGAATTCTTTTTCTTGTGAATTGACTATGAAAATAGAACCACGAAAGGTACTGGCCACAGAAACCCTGCACAGAACAGCTACTTGTATTGCTGTTCTGAATGTGGTAGAGAATGGAATAGAATTTAAAGATTCTCCTAAAAGAATCTCTTGACTTGCAAAAATTTGAGCATATTGAAAACTGGTTGCTAATACTGTTTATGCCATTGGCTGTTTTGTACAGAATTCAACCCAGAAGAATCTGACAAAATGTAAAGAGTGCACATGAAGTGAGAATATTAGAAATGAGACATTAATAACAAATTTAAGAAACTGACCCTGATCTTTGGCCATCATAGGCCTGATCTGAAGTTGAATTGTGAAAATAATGTTTTGTTATAGTGGTTATTAGTGTGTGTTTATCCTGTTGCTATTTTATTCCCTACTTTCCCTGCCGTGGTTCAGAAGGCCCAATCAGCCCATCTACCATTTCAGGGGTGAAATTGACTCTTTCCCTATTTATTTATAACTAGTGTTCCTGCCAAGCACACAGTCTCTTAGGAGCACATGGTCCCAAAGAGATACATGAGAAGGACATGAGATTGGATAAAGCTCATTTCCTTCATGCCAACAGCAAATTCCCGTGGCATACCATTCACTGTCTCCTATGGTGGCGTGGGTAGGATGGAAGGGAAGTAGAGGAAACCTAGGGAGTTTGCCCTGTGGTCATCTGCCTCTAGAATCTTCCTCTCCTGTACTGTTCCTTGCAGGTACAGCAGACTTACTCTCTCTAGAAACTGTACGATGTCTTTGCCTTAGTCAGTTCGGGCTCCTACAATAAACATACCATAAACTGGGTGACTAAAACAAAAATTTATTTTTCACAGTTCTGGAGGCTGGAAGTCTGAGACCAGGATGCAGCATAATCAGGTTCCTAATTACTTCCTCACATGACATTTCTTGGCGTGTGGACACAGAGACCGAGATCTCGGGTCTCTTCCTCTTTATATAAGGACATTAATCCTATTATGACAGCTCTACCCTAATGACGTAATCTAATCCTAATTACCTCCCAGAGACCTCACCTCCAAATACCATCACATTGCGGGGTAGGGTTGCAACATAAGAACTTGGTTGGTGGGGGTGGGCGGGGGGACACACACTTCAGTCTATGGTAGTCTTCCATGCAATTTTTATCCACTCAAGTTTCCCCAAAAGTAAAAAAACTAATTAGATGAAAGAATACAGAATAATGAGCAAGGAGTATTCCTTTTGTTTAAATCATCAAGGCTCAATAGTATTTTCATACACAATAATGAGAGATTAAAGTATGCTAAAACCGGAAATAATGTTAGAATTTGGAGTTTACAAAATTTCTTTTATTCACAGGACAGAAACTCGCTTATGGTCTCCACAGGTGTCTGAAGATGGGAAGGCTCATCCTTTCAAAATCAACTTAGAATCAGAACCACAGGTATGAGTTGTAGAGTAAATGATATTCATGTTTTATTTCCTTTTAAATGATGTGGATGCCTTCCAAGAGGAATAAATGACAAATACAAAAAACTGGAATAAGCCACATGATGGAACGATTGTCTGTCTTTACCCTGTGAGATTAATTTATATTATTCATGTCTTTTTATATCAAGAGAAAAGAGAAGTGTCCCTAGGCAAGTGCCTTGTTAAAAGACAAACATGTTCTCAGGACAAATTTGGCTCTATCTACGTACAGTCCAGTTATTTTTTCATTCTTTATGAGGGACTTCTGCCAAATGACTATGACCTAATCCAAGAAGTTTAACATATTAAAACAAAGCAAAACGAAAATAATGTCTACCATTTGAAACAGGTGTCTCCAATCTAATAATTATTGTAAACTTCAATTCTTTGAGGTCTTCGTCCAGATCTTATTTTACATCCTTTTTTAATTCTCAGTTCTAGTGTTCTATAATTAAGTTTACGCTACAAAAAGGGTTTTGCATTATGTAATCACGGTGATATTCTGCCCATGTAGTAAAATTACAAAAGATAGAGGATTTTCCCTTGAGGCAATTCTAATGAGCTAAATTAATCTAATAATCTGAAGCTTATCTGATGATGTCTACTTTCAAAAAGCTCAAAAAAAAAAAAAAATCCCTGTAATGAAAGCAACCCCCAGTTGTGCTGTGTGGGAAAATGTAATTAAGACAAGGATTTTAGAACCTCTCCTTCGCCAGATGTTTCCCAAGTTTAGATATATAAACTAGGCATCCCTTTTTAAACAAGTATTCATACTAAGTGTATTATATTTCAAATATTCCCAAACTATAATTTTCCCATGTGTCTGTGGAAAATGCATGAAAACGTATTTGCAACTTGTGCTTCAGCAGCATTTCCCTTTCCAGGATCACCAACGCCTGAATTTGTGCTTCCAGTTTTCTACTTTCTCCATGAATTTACCTCCACTTTCTCCTTGATAAAATACACTTAGAGTACCACGTAACTGTATCTCATAGGGCTTCTCAAAGAATTAAATAAAATAGCATAGAAAAAGACCTTGGCACATCGAATTGCTCCTAGAGACATTCAGTGTAGTGGGAGCTCTTGGTAATACCTGCCCCCTCCTACCAGGCTGTGATGCGCAGGTCTCTGACCTTTCCTGACAGTGAGATGGGGGGCTGCCCATGTGATAGGACTTTCTGGAGACCAGGAATGCTTTCCACATTACTATGAGAAGGGTCATTAAAAATTGCTTTGGATTAAAACTTTATTTTCAATTCAAATACAATCCCCCCAGGAGAAGAAACATCCTGAATAGCTTAACCTTTAGACAGCGTGAGTTTATTAGATCCTTGTCCTAGACTTTTGACTAAAGGAAAGGAAGAGCCTGAGCCTGAAAATCACTAAGAGCAGAGGAGAAGAAAACGGGCCCTCTAGGGAGTGAACAGGTTATGGACTATCTGTGCAGGCGGGAACTGCTGGTCTCTTCTCTTTAAGTGGGGAGTCTCCCAGCATGGCACACAGCAAGCGCTCAATTAAACAGCTGATGAATGAAAAGAACAGAGGCTCTACTGATAAACTGCATTTTCTAACACTGCCCAGGACCACACCTGGGAACCAGTTCTCAGAATGGTGCTCAGCTGCCACCAGCCCCCACTGTTGTATGGAAAGAGTGGTCGTGCAGGTTGAATGGGAGTTAGGTCAGGTGAGAGCCCAGCTCTTCAGGAAGAGTGAGGGAAAGATGAAATAGACAAGACTGATAATAACTGTGGCGAATGGGTCTGAATGCTGATGGTGGCTTACCCCCTGGCATCTGAGGTGGATTGGTGAATAATAATAATACCTCCAATCAACATTATCTTTTTTTTTTTAAGATTTTATTTATTTTATTTGACAGATCACAAGTAGGCAGAGAGGCAGGCAGAGAGAGAGGGGAGGAAGCAGGCTCCCTGCTGAGCAGAGAGCCCAATGCAGGGGCTCGATCCCAGAACCCTGGGATCACGACCTGAGCCGAAGGCAGAGGCTTTAACCCACTGAGCTGTCCAGGCGCCCCAACATTATCTTTGATAGAAGAAAAAATTGGAAGAAGAAAAAGCAAAGCTCTCCAGGCAGAGCTGTCACTTGGAGATTGTCCTTTACAGTAATGCCCAAGCCCACAGCTTCCTCCCAGCTTCACTGAGTCATCAGATAGAGGCAACCCGTGAGAGAAAGAGATCATGTGGTGTTTTAAGAAACAATGGAAAGAAGTGAAAGCTTAAGGCTTGTACATATGCATTCACTGACCACCCAATCTCTTATTATCACCAGGATAAAACGGATAAAATTCTGAAATTCCTTTCCATATATATATAGTACACATCCAAAATTATACTGCACCCTTTTGCAAATTAGTCATTCATTCATTTGTTCATTCAAAATTTCTCCTAATTTTTAAAATCCAGTTTCACCAATATGAGACGCTAAGGCATGGGGTCAATGAGACAGATCTGACCAAATTTTATTTGACAGACCAAAGTACCAGATCCCCAAGGATCCCTGGCCATGTCGCAGTGTCTGGCATGTGGGTGACTTACCAAGTATTTATTACTCACGGCTGAGCTTAGACCAAGATGGGAGCCTGTGTTTTGTTAATATCTCTCCAGAACTGGAGTTTAAGGGCAATTGTCTGACTTTCGTTCTAGTAGAAGCCCCTTTTATAAGTCTATAAGTACTAACTTATGACCATGATTGTCCCAAGAACTGGATTTTTAAAAATAGACCCAATTTTAAGTACTCTGGCCTCTCATCCATCATGTATTAGTCCACATGCCCTACCTTATGGGGTAGGGCACTATGGACATGTATGATAGTACAAATGGGGAAAAAATAAAGGATGAGATAGGTTTGAAAAAAAAATGGTGAAGATTGGGTTAAAGGCTCCAGAAGCCAGTCTGATGGAGCCTTTGAACATTCCTTTAGTTTGAGTCATGACTAATTCTTACTGGCACCTCCTCCAAGAGGCCAGTATTTGAATGTCTCCGAGATAAGAACCATTTCAATTCTTCCCCTAATGGGCCAAAGGATTCCCGTCCTTAGGATCCTCAGGCCAGATTTCTGCATGATGAGTTCACCTAACTTGGCACTTCAGATCGGACATTCCCTACAAGCATAGTTAAACCCTTGCTAGCCGAAATGCCAAAGCATAAACTTAACAAAATGCCATGTTAAAAAAAAAAAAAAAAATACAAGCAGTGAATTTAACTTGGAGCATGAGAGCAGAAAAGAGCTAAACTGAGGTTATATTTGTCTTATTTTATCTTTTTAGTTAACACAAGCCATGCAAAAAGAGGTGTTGCAAAGGAGGTCTTCCTCCACCCCCACTCCCACCCCAAAAATGGACACTCTGCAAATAAAGCAACTTTCTGGACAACAAAGATGTGTCCATCTGAGAAACACATGCCATTACTACATCAAGCTTTCAGATCCTACTGTAGATAAAGAGAAAGGGCCATTGAGCAATACAGTTATTTGAGTTCTTGTTTCTCAACCCGAGTGAAACTGTAACTGTAAGCTTTGTGACTTTTGCTACTATATATATAATTATATAATATATATTATATAATACTCTTTCATTTAAAAAATAATACATATCCTTTGGAGAAAAAAAAAACACATTATATCCTACCATCCAACCCCAGCCACAAATAACAACATGTTAGTGTATTTCTTTCCAGTCTTTTCCCTATGCTTAGATTTAGGCTTTGGAGACTTTTTTTTACATAGTTATAGTAATAATTGGCAAGAAATTTTAATACCTAGGTTTTTTTTTTCATTTGTCCATCTTTTTATTAAATAAATTTTGTTTTTATCAGTTTAGACTTGGATTTTTAGCTTAAATAGAAGCTTAGAAAGTATTCTTCGCCTTTGAATAAATGTTACTTGTTTATTTATAGGAAGTTATATATGTACATATAAAAAGTTATTCCCAGGGATTGAATAAATGCCTTCTATACAATCCCGAACATGGCCTATGAGCAGACACATGCATTTTCCTATGCAAAGCATTCTTGCTCTAGGCTAAAGGTACGTTTTTAGAGCTCGGGGTCCTTCTCCAATCTGGCATTCTCAAATAAAACATTACCCTCCTCTTTGTTTAATGTTAGTTGAACGACTCGAAATTATAACATAGCTATCCCATATAGGAAAGATGCTTTTCAGAAACAAATATCATTCTTTCCTAAAAGAGAAGATAGCTGTGCCTATTTCCATAAAAAGACTGCATCCTTGCCACAGAAGATTGATGATAAAGATATATAGAAATAATACACAAACTCAAGTGAGATACAGGTTAAAGTTATTTATATTTTCAAAAAGATATCTTTATCCTATAATTTGTTGATAACTGGAAGGTGAACTACACAAAACAAGGTTTTGTAAACCCCATTCCCCCCAAACTTTTCTCCTGTTATATATGGGGAATACTTGAAACAGATTGCTGGGGGCAGGTGGGGAGGATTTATAAGGGTGACTTTATTTTTCATTTGAGGTAGGGGTGGTGATTATTCATAAATTCCAAACATGATAAGATACCATCACTCAGTGTGGCTTGGTCAAGTATATGATTGCTTGATACAGTTTGTATACCTTATTATCCCACCACTGTTTTTTTTTTTTTAATAAATAAATATATGCACATTATCAAACATGTTGTTCTGTTGGAGCTGGTAATTGCGTCAGTTCTTGAACTGAATCTCTATCTCTGGACAACTTCTTCCAGTAAGAAGTTGAAAAAGTGGTCGTGTCTTTGAATGCTGTCATTGGTGAGGTCATTCTAAGGGCTTGGGAGATGGTAGTCAAGACCTACATTCTCCCTGATCTCACCAAATCTCTACCCAGTTACCTAGCTCTGACTCTGGCAGCTCGAGTATTTTATGAATTCAGAATGTTATTCCTTAATATAAGGAATATAATTCAAGGAATGACATTTTAAAATACCATTGAAAATGCACTAATTAAGGGTAGTAAGTACTTCTTGAATTCCTAAGAGATGAGAGTCACTTGGATGCTGTTGTCTGGGAAAAATAAACACAAGAGCTGGACTACATTGACTGGTATATAATTTTTTTTACTGGTATTTTCTGAGACGACTGATTTTCCTGAAAAAGTAAAATGGAATTAAAGTGGAATAGCAAACTTCTCATTGCTTTTGTCTCTTGATTCTGTTTGACCATCAACAATGATGTAAGATTTGGATAGAATGTTGCCTCTCCGTGCCATACTTAAATGTTTACCTTTGATGTATACACTTCATTGTGCTTTTTTTGGAATGACTAGCAGCCCATAAACTAATGCTTTGCAAAGCCTAAATACAAATGTTTGAAGGCTCTCTTAGAAACACTTCCTTTTATGATATTTTATGATTATATGCAAAAAATAGAAGGGTTTTTTTTTTAAATTTTGACAAATTACACATTTGCAACTTTTGCAATATAAAACCAAAACTGAAAATAACAAAGAAAAAGCTTGGAGCTCATTAACTCATATGCTGCTTTTTGGAAGCACTACTAGAGATTATTAGTGCATAAATATTTCCAGAGAAGTTGCCTCATTTATAGGACAGTCATCATCCATATTTATTTTTCATTTTAAGACAAAGAAGTAATAAGGCAGAGACATTTTCCCCACAAAACCACTATACATTAACTAATTTTTATATATTTAATTCTATTTACAGAAATCTTTAAGGCATACTTAAAAGAAAAAAAATTTAATTCCATAAAGCTTGAGTCCTTCAGTTCTGCCCGACTGACTCATTTAATTAGCCTGAGAAATTTAAAACACACCGAAACTAAATGAGGCAATTAGCCTCCTGTCTTCTTTTATATCGAAAGGAGGAACAAAGGCTTAAATCATGGCCACTGTCATTACTTAACAATTATTTCCAGTTCACTTTTTTTTTATGCTATAATAATGGCTAATCAGAATGGTTAATCACAAAAAGACAATCAAAGTTCATTATTAAATCAGCCAAAACAATCAGATGGTACCCCTGTATCAATGTTTGACTACACAACTTTTCACAGGTTGTGGGATTCAGCATTACTCTAAAGCCACATTTGGTTGTTTTGGTCATTCTGCTACCTAATAGCAGCAGCCATACTGCCACCCAACCAACTCAGAGGCAGTGAGCCACTCTTCTGGAGGTAAAAATAATAAATCAGTAAGACATTAGTCAATCCAACCACACTATAGGATCACAGGCTATTGTATTCAACTCAGACCTTTCAAATTCAAGAGCTGCTATACTGTGCTGTCCAAGGTTGATGAGAGAAAAAGCTGCTGCTCTCTATCACCTCACAGATTTTCAAGTACCATGAGATTTGGGGCAGCTGGAGTCAAAGACTCCACTAGTATTCAAAGCTGCACCTCACTTGTCTGTTATAATTTTCAAGTGAACTCTGCCAATAGACCTGGATGGGGGAACAGGGGGCATCTGTGATGACTCCCTGCTCAGAACCAGAACTAAGCATTTCGGAGCATGGGTCCCTCCAGAAGTTGTTGGTGTTCTCACGCACAAGAATCTCCCTGAAAACTCTGGTTCCACCCCCTAAGAAAGGAAGAGGGTGTCTTTTCCAAATAGAAAAGGACCGTCTCATCATCTATTCATTTATAATGACAAGGGGAGAAAAAATAAATGATATGAGCAAGAATATCACAAAACCTTTTTATTTCTTAATAAAAACAGCATCTTTTCAGTAACACTTCAAAGACACATAAATGTTTGTACTAGTTGAAATCTGTGTGAAACACTGGTGGCACATTCACAAAAGTAAATGAAGTCAATGTGAGTGTGTGGGCGAAAATATTGGAAAGATTATTCTTACTGATCCTGCCAAATGAAAAGATTTGGAAGAAGAGTCAGCTTGTGTGTATTTTAGCCTTCGCTTTTGGTTTTCTTCGGCTACTTAGAAGAAAAACATATTTAATGACTTTAAAAATTTAAGTCTATATAAAAATTGGAAAACCTTCTCTCATAGGAAAAATAGTCTTCCAGTTCTTCTTATTTGTTCTAAATTTAAGGTTAGACCCTACTGCAAATTAAGAATTTTGTTTTTTACTAATGATGTACTATATGTTGGCTAATTGAATTTAAATTTAGAAAAAGAACAAAAAGAATTTTGTTCTTTGTGGTAGGTATTAAGAAAAAACCAAAACTTTTTTACTTGGATTAGTTAAAGTGATTCAGTATAGTGATTCACAAATGGTCCCTCTCATTCTGATCGTTTTGCTACTCCATTTCCTAAAATGGAGAAAGCTTTATCAAGATATTAATAGAAGAGAAAGCAAATGTAAGCTCTACTTGAGGAAATGTGAAGCATAATAATTATTCTAAATCCCAAATCTCATTTCTGACATGGAATTTCTGTCTTCAGATGCGTCTAATGAGAGTTTCTTAAAAGCTATAAATGTAAAAACTTGTAGGACCAGAGGAAAGATATAAGGTTCAAATTCTTTTATAATATAATATTTAAGTAAGATAGATTCCTTTGCACCATGCGGTGGCTGAGTACAGCACATGTGAAGTTCACGGAAAATGCAGACAGGTTTATACTCACCTCCTCCTTGAACATTGCCATGAATCTTGCTGTAGGGTAAAGAAGCCTTGATTAACAATGGCGATGCTGTTGGTTTGCTCATTAACGGCTTTCTTGTGCATTCTGTGGCTCTGTGTATTTTGTCTGCCATTGTACAGGAGTTCAAACCTATTGGTACCGCGCACAACAGAAGGGCCCAGCCTTTTGTTGCAGCAGCAAACATTGATGACAAAAGACAGGTAGTGAGCGCTTCCTATAACTCACCAATTGGGCTCTATTCTACTAGCAATATACAAGACGCGCTTCACGGACAGCTGCGAGGTCTCATTCCTAGCTCGCCTCAACAGTAAGTATCTGACTCGGTTTCTGGCCACCATGCTCTTAACAGTGATAGTATGGTTTCTTCTCCTTTCCAAAGTCCAGCTCTTGCTGTTTTATTTTTACTTTCCTGAAGGCACAATCAGATTTTTAGTTTAAAGACAAGCATCCAGAACATGGTTCCAATGTTCTGGAGTCCAATCCGCCAGTTCCTGAACATTTCTAGTGAACAGATGCTTAAAATGAAGAAATCGCTCTGGTTCCATTGTCACCCTTCTCAGTCATGTCAATAGGTGGTGGTAAATAATCCTCTGTACAGTGATCATTCATTTACTTTTATCTTAAGAGGAAAAAAAAAAGAAAAAAGGAAAAAAAAACTGTCTTCCACTGAGGAACTTTTTAACCCTTTGTTTTTACAGGATGTGAACTACTTTGAACACAAGCACAATATTCGGCCCAAACCTTTCATTATCCCAGGCCGAAGCAGGTCATAAGCTCTGAGATTTTGGTGTCTGTAGTGCATGTTTCTTTAGTAAATCCTTACTAATCACTAAGAAGAGTAACACATAGGTGTTTGGAGTGACTCTGCTCATCGTGAAGCTTATTTCAAAAGCAAGAAAAACAAACTCACTTCGCAGAGTATAGGAGGCCACTAATCTCCATTTCTCAAAGTAAATACTGACAGGATTATAGGGCTGTGAAAAGTTAGGCAATCACCACGTATATTTATAACTAATACCCTGCTGTTCTGAGGATCCCTTCCAGAACACATTGACCTTTGAGGCAAGCAGATGTACCCCATTCCCAGGTCAGGAAGGCCCAGCCAACAGAAGCAAACCGGGAAACCAGCCCCTGGTCAGGAGTAAGGGAAGCAGGTGGGCCCAGTGGGAGCCCCGGGGCAGCCCTTCCATGTTTGACATTCTCTGAGCAGCCCACCTCAACACCTGCTTCCCACTGCTCCACCAACCCGCTGGTAATCCCACTCTTTCTAGCTCTTACATAACAATAACTCTGCCTTCTTGCGGATACTTGCAAAGGAAGAGAAGTCACTTGAAAAGGAGCTTTTCTACATGGGGGAAAGTAAGTAGAAGGAAAGAGTTGGGAGAGAGGGAGATGTATATATATATATATAAATATATATATATATATATATATATATATACCCTCATGGATAACCGTGTACACACTGCAATAAGAATGAGGAAGCGCTTCATGGCTGTCAATCAGAGAAAAAGATCATGGTCAGATGATCCTTTTCAAATAAATTTCTTCTCTAGAAATTGTACTCCAACCCAAGGGGGAGAAATTAATGCCCTGTGTTGGCACATTGGGAAAGAGTGACTTTGGGAAACCTCAAACCTATTCCTCTGACCTCAGCTCCATTAATCAGCCCTGAAGAAGGAAGTTGGTGGTTAGGATTATTGACTAATGATCTATATCCAGTGTCCCAAACTGTGGCCCATCCAATTTATAGACAGTGTTTTACATAATCCTCCCGTTGTTAAAAAAAAAAAAAAAAAAACTTAAGTAAATGCCTTAAGATAGAACATCTACTCTCCATCCTGTCAAAATGCCCACCATTCCTGATACTGGGCCCATTTTCATACATGTGTAGCCCTACTAGCCCCTGGGGGTATCCAAGTTTATGATACCTGCTTTGGATGGTCAGTCATCAATGGATATGTGATCTCCTTACGCAGACCTTCCCATAAACTGGAGTTGGGGCCAGAGGATTATCTCAAAATAAGCTGGACAATTTTGTGATATCAGACTCAGGCAGGAGAGACAGAGTGGAAGATGAGGAAGCGAAGTTAAGAAGCCAGTGACTACGAAGTGTATCTCCCCTCCCCTCCCCCCCACTAGAATGGAGCAACTTCTATCTTCCCAGCACCTAGAAACAAGGCTGGGACAGACTAAATGCTCCATCGATGTTCATTAGATGAAGGAACAAAATCCTAAGAGTACCTGATAATATTTTCTGATGGCAAGAAGAAACAAGAGTTAACACCCCTCTCTCATTCATTCAACTCTGCACAAGCTTTCTTTACTTCTCTTTTTTATTCCTTGGCTTCCATTCTATTTTCCTCTGAATTTTCTCCCTACTTCTCCACATTCAACAGCTTCCCAGCCCCACCCCTGATATCATAACACTAGATTAAGAGGAAAAATGCTATTTTACCACTGAATAAATATATATACAACTTTCTAAAGGAGCATCGTAAAATTAATACACTTGCATTCTTTTGAGGCTGGTTTAACTCTATGCTCACTAATCTGAATTATAGGACTTCAGGAGGCATTAGAGTAACAGATCTTGCCTCTAAAAACCAGTAAGACATTTAATGTCATAAAAATTCAGGGAAAGTCAGAGAGATTTAGGTAGCTAATGGCCTTCTTTTATATTTGCATTTTAATTCAAAAATGGTAATCCTAACAAGCCCCTCATCCTTTTGTCATTGTAAGGTGCCTCTTCATACAGCTGAATTTGGAGAAGGAGAGAGGAGGAATGGGGGTAAAAAGGTTTGCTTTAAAGACAGGCACCAGCACTTAATCTTAAAGAAATGTAAAAATGCCTGTACTATTTTTCCTTTCTTCCTGTGTCCTCTCACTATTTACTCTAGCTTCTGAATTTCTTGTTCTTACCAAACGATTCTTTGTCAAGGTGGCATTTCAGGTGTCTACACACCAAGCTACACCTACACCATCAATGAACAACTTTTTAATCCAAAGTAAATGGGAGATGCTAAATTGTTCATACATTCATCTCCCTAGGGCCTTACTGCTAGTTATGGTTCTTTTCATTATCTCATAATTGAATCATATTTAAAAGGCAGTATCTTCATAGGCAAATATGTAAATATAAAATTTTTATTTTATAGATCCAAATCACAGAATCTTGTGAGTGGTTTTTGGACAAGTCACTTCAAGAAGCTCATCCCAGAAAGTCTGTATAAGGCCAGGGAAGTTAGTTCTCAGTCTGATGATCTATGGAGGCAAGAAGTGATTGAGTGTATCATCAACCTGACAAGTGGTCCTGCCAAGTCACTAAGTCAAAGTCAAAAAATCTCATTACTCCCTATCTTTTCAGGTCACAGGAATAGGTCATGGTGACCCATGGCACTACCAAAGTGATTGGAGTCCATGAAAACTATTTAAATCATCAGTTCAAGAGATCTTGTGAAACTGTCCCAAAAATTTATAAGAGATCATTCTTGTTTGCTTAAGGTTTACTTCCTATCTCCTCAATAACTACAGGTCCCTAAATAGAATGATAAAGAAACCAAGCAATAGAAGACACCACCCTTGCTGAAATAAAACTGTGTATACAAACATGTTATATGCAAGATTACTTATTAATTACAACTACAAAATAAGGTCTGTCTGTAAGTTCTGACTGCTCATAGTTTAGCTATCTACCCCATGGCACATGTAGGGTCAGAGTAGCTATAAATGCTTACTGACAAGATTCACTATTTAAAGCTCAACTCTCCCAAGAGTCAACCCAGTGTTTCAAATCCCAAAATTACAGTTTACTATGCTTCATTGCACTTAGGTCAAATCAATATAACCCTGAGTAAACTGCACTATAACTGAAAATTGACTTTTTTTTTTTTTTAAACCAACTGAGGTCGATTTCAGGAGCTAGTACAGTGTTGAGCCTACAAAAATGGTAAATAAGCCATTGGGCATTTTGTATGTGATCAAACAACTTAGAGACTGGGTTTTAAATAGGCTCTTAACAGGCAGGAAGTGAAGGAGCACATCCCTATACACTTGCCTCATTTAGGCCATGCAGTTGGTTGAACTGGTAACACGAGACAAATACGTTTAAAATTCCATTTTGTGGCATGGGTTGTCCAGACGAGGCAGGCTACCACACTGATGAAGTCAACAAAATTGGGGTCTAATACCCACTTGGTTTTGCTGTCCATATGGGGCCAAGGTTAGCATTCGCAGCCCTAAAGAGTAAACGCAACGGCCATACTTGAGCCCCAGGAGAAAACGGACTTTGAGATAAACACATCATATAAATTGTTCTCTGTCTGGTGTTTATAGCAACACTAACCTGCAAGCGTGATGAAAGTTTACAAATACTAACATTTCTTTTGGCTTAGTCTTAAATGACTGTGCTTAAAAACAAAATCTCAGTATATTCCATTTTCTCGTAAAATGCATTTCTCACGCTGCCCTTAAAATGCATGTAGAAAAATGACTTCAGTCATTGGCATGTCAGCTGCGACTAGCCTCTTATCCAGATTCGTAGAGAATAAGAAATCTACCTAGTTGTTCTTGAAATTGCATGACTGGCTTTTCTCATATTTTAGTAATAAGTATAATAAGTCCCCTCAGTTGATCTTTAAAATGAAATAAGAAGTATGCATGGAAATACATGTGAGCCTCCAAAATTATTACAGGAAATAGCTATGTATGGCAGAAACAGAGCTTAGCCCTAGGTATATCCAAAGAGTCTAAGACCACCTTATCTACCCTCTAATCAATTAATTTCAAGGTGACAAGCATTTATTGGCTGTTTCTAGAGCCTGTATTAAATGACTGAACAGTTTATTAACATGTATTCTTCACAAAAGTAGAGAATGAAAGTAGAAAAAGTTAAAATCCCAACTATAAGGCATTTACAAAATAGCTTTAAAACATAATCTTTATCACAGAACCTTCAAGTTACTAGTTATTCTACAACAAAAGCATAACTGCATTTCTGAAACACATTTAGTATTTTGAAATGTTTAGCCTAAATATTTGATTGGATCTTCATGTTGCGTAGTCCCTTACTATCTGTGAAGAATCGCTCAGTAATATTTTGATTTTAAATACCGCAGCTCATAAATGTAAAAGAGCCATCCCACCAGTGTCATTTCCCCACATCATCTGTTTGTGATGTGGGCAAGTTTTAAAATTGTTTGGCCTATTTTTTCTTTTCTACCTCGCATACTACTCTGTGGGTAACCCTCAACATATTGCCTAGTAGAACAGAGCCAAAAAATGCAATATCACCTGTAATTTTTAATTTTCTTGCACTCTTTTCAATCATGAATCTTGAAATGTCTTCCCTTTGTAAAATACATCCTAGCCATTTGATTTTTCATTTGAATTTGATTTAATTCACTTCTTCCTTTCTGTCTTCAATTCCTTTTAACCTCTCTGTACTTGTTCTCTGTGTTGTGTCTGGATTTTTCTGATTCCTGTGTCACCTCTGTGTCACGTGGTCATTAACACAGTGGATGCAGCACTCCGTCCGGTATTGACGGTGGCAGTGGACGTAGCACCCCTTCTTCTGTCAGTACTCTTAGTACTATTTGCCCAGGTGACTTGAAAGTTGCTGCTAAGATGGCCCCTAACATTCCTTTGGAAATGGAGCTTCCCGGTGTGAAGATTGTACATGCTCAGTTTAATACACCTATGCAGTTGTACTCAGATGACAATATT
Organism: Mustela nigripes; assembly: GCF_022355385.1. Lineage (NCBI taxonomy): Eukaryota > Metazoa > Chordata > Mammalia > Carnivora > Mustelidae > Mustela > Mustela nigripes. The sequence continues at coordinate 15,315,511 of NC_081574.1, read as the reverse complement.
ATGGAAACACTTCAGGGTCAGGTTTCAACAGCTCTAGGGGAAGCACCCTCCATGAGGTAATGCGAGTCTTTCTGAACCATGGGCATATTAACTAAACACATGGGCAATGTCAACTTTACTGGTGTCTTTTAATAGTGTCGTAATTGAAAGAAGGCTGGGTGGAAAGCTTTAAAACAAAAAGAATACTAGGGGTGTACTGCAAATATCTAGACCTAAAGATAAAAGTGATTTCAAGAATTAACTAAATAGAGCTTTATGTGACAGAGCACAAAAAAAAAAAAAAAAAAAAAAAAAAAAAAGAAGAAGAAGAAGAAGAAATCAGGGAAGGAAAAAATGTCTTTTAGAAGCTATAATGTTCTTTACAAATGTCTGGTACAATACTTCTCAAAAGTGACTTATAATCTAGTATAGTCCTGCTGCTTCTTTGGGGGTCAAAACTTGGTAAGGAATGGGAGGCTCGGAGGAATTTTAAGGGATGACAACTCTTGTCTCTTTTAATGGTAGCTTGTGGAGAGGTAGTCATTTCTACATTTAGAATTTTTACCATGAAAAAGCTTTTATAAGCTCCAAGCTATTAATGTAAATACTTAATTTCCATTGGTCCCTATTTTGACTAATTTCATCTTTATTAGGAGTATTTGCTCAAAGTACTTTTGCCATCAAGTTTTTTCAAATAAAAGGACTTATTATAAGATAAAATCTTACTACTACTTTCAATATTATATAACCACTTTTTATAAATGAAAGTTTTATAATGTTTTAGAGTACTATGTAACTAAATCCCCAAATGTCTCTTGCGATGAATACAATGGGATAATAACCATGTAATGCATCTCAAAGCCTTTTTGCAAAGAATTTCAGATATATAAGATGATGATTTTAAAATGTGATACAGGAAGTAAAAATATGTGGAGATAGCAACTACCTATTCTAGATACTATAATTAAATGACATAAAATAATAAAGTATTTAGTGTCTGACGTAGTATTACTGTGGCAGTTCCTTATTGTTCATCATGAATTATATTTGTAGAATAGTAAAATAAAGCTACTATCACTGTTATCATAAGTGAATTATAATATGGCTATTAAAAAACATAATGTAATCAATATAACTGACATATATATGAAAGTTTCTACATTATAGACTTTCACATACAAGCTAAATTTCTTCAGCTTATAGGCAAAATGATACCTTTGTTGTTTTCTGGAGTTCACAAATTAACCTTAAAGGCAAAATTAAACCATACTTTTCAGTTGAATATCAGAAATGAATCTGAATTTTATAGACAATTTTATGACTGAGAATAATCAAACTGGGCTCACTCCTGCATTTCTTCCCATGTGTATGTTGTCTGTTTTCTGAGAAAAGTTCATTTTTTTCACATTATAATGATATATCCATCAGACAAGTGCATTATTATTTTTTAAATCACTATTCCCAAACAATTACATTGTACTTGTCCTCTGACGCATTCTGCTAGGTGAAGAAGTGCTGATGTGACTCCCAGGTTAATGAACGACATCATGAAGTTGACCCATGTGAACTCATACCGTATTTTTAACTGTATAGAGATTAACTGAATCTTGGCTCAGGAGTTACTGCAAATGCAGTGATTATCACTTAGTCATGTCTTGTGGTTTCTTGCACATGCCATGCCTCACACGGCTTCTGACACTGCTTCACATGCCGTCCTGTGTTTCAGTGAACCCACAGCCTCAGTGCCTCCCCAGTCTGACGTATACCGGATGCTCCATGACAATCGGAATGAGCCTACTCAGCCTCGCCAGTCGGGCTCCTTCAGAGTGCTCCAGGAATTAGTGAACGATGGTGAGCAGCCATGAATGGAACAGTATAGATTGGGGGAGGAGAGCAAACATACTGCAGAATGAAAGACTCAGCATTGATTCAGTTCAGTGATCCCATGAATCTTCCCTGAGGAAGATCTGAACGGTGCTTGGTTTAGAAAAGGAGCTCCCAGAATATATCCAAGTAGCCACCAACCCAGTGATAAAAGGACACCAGAGATAAATTCCATTCATAGTCGTCAAGGGGCTAGTTGGGCTCAAAAATCGTAAGTTGGAATTTTAAATGGATATCGCTAAATTTCTCAGCCTCCCTCCACTCCAGAGAGTCAGAATCATCAAAATTTTAAAATAACACTGAGATGAACCCTTACTGTGTTCCAAACCCTGTGCTAAGTATTTTGTGTGCTTGATCACTTAGTCCTCCCAATAACCTGTGAGATAGGGACTATTGATTTTCCCTTTCAACAAATGAGAAACTGCCGCAGAGAGAGATTTGTACAAGGAGACACAGCCAGTAAGAAATAAAGCTGAATCTCTAGCCCACTCCTGCTGTCCTCAGGGGTCATAATCTTATCAATGTTTTTCTATCCCACAAAGATACACATTGTCCTTTAAAAGTTGCACAAAAATGCAAAGTGCCCTATTAAGTTGGCTATTTAAAAAACAAAAAACTTACAAGTGTTGGAGAGCACGTGGGAAAACTGGGACTCTTGTTCATGGTTGAGGGAATGTAAAATGGTGCAGCCACTGTGAAAACCAGGATAGCGGTTCCTCAAAAAGTTAAACACAGAAATTACTGTATTATCCAACAACTGGACTCCTGGGTATGTACCCAAAGAATTGAAAGCAGGGACTCAAATAGATATTCATACACCAATATTCACAGATCTTTATCCACAATAGCCAGAAAGTGAAAACCACACATCTGTCTATCACCCGATCAACGGATAAACAAAATGTGGTCTGTCCATCCAACAGAGCATTATTCAGCCTCAAAAATGAATGAAATTCTGATGCATGCTGCAACAGGGATGAACCCTGAAAACATGCCGACGGAAATAGGCCAGACACAGGAAGATAAAAACTGCATGCGTCCACTCCTGTGAGGCACCTGGTATAGGAAAATCCTAAAGACAGACAGTAGAATAGAAGTACCGCGATCTGGGAGGAAGAGGGAGTGGGAAGTTACTGTTTGATAGGTACAGACGGTTTTTTGTTTTTTGTTCTTGGAGGATGAAAGAGTTCTGGAAAGAACTGTTGGTGATGGGTGCACAACATTGTCTAAGTACTTGCTGCTACTGAATTACTGAATTACGCCTTCAGAAGTGGTCAAGATGGTCCATTATATGTTCTGTATATTTTACGGCAATAAGAAGAAGAAAAAAAATGCCAAATGTTTTCCACTCCTTTTGGCATTTTCTAACCACTCCCTCCAACAAGGACAACAACAAATTTTAACGACTTCTTTCTGGAAGGGCCCTCCTTCCGAACAAGTGATGCTTGAACCTGTCCTCCCCCTTTTGAAATGAGAGAGCTGGCGCAACTGGAGAATTCCTTGGGTTAAAGTGCACACCTTAAAATAGAAGCAAAGTACAAACTGTAGCCAGCTGTTCCCTTGCCATAAATGGAAACACTTTGTTTTTCAGACGACCGTCCTGCTGGAACCCGGAGTGTGCGAGCTCCCGTTACCAAAGCCCACGGCAGTGCTGGCAGCGCTCAGAAGATGCCGCTCTGTGACAAATGTGGGAGCGGCATCGTGTAAGTTTCATTTTTAACCCAGGCCTTCGCTATAAATCTTGGTACCCGCTCTCCGTTTCTAGTCAGTGAACTGAACTGTGTCCAACATTTAGCACATTTTGACCAGAATCCCTTCAACGTACCCTAAAACTGGCATATGATGTGAGTCAGCAATCTGGACTTCGAATTTCAGATATATTCTCATTTAAAACAAACAAAAAAAACTGTCCTCCAGGCCTATTTTTAAAAAATTGCTTCCAAGAAGCATAGCTTCACTTCAAAAATGCCCTCCCTTGGTTAATGTATAGTTTTTCAGTACTTCCTCTTTGGTATAAACTGAGGAAACCAAACATGAGGGTCATCATGTGGTTCATGAAAACATATTATCTTTACTCAGTTTCTTAATTTGCACAAATATTGAAGTCTAGCTTTTAAAAATGCAGTCCACTTCCATTTCAAGGTCCCTTGTGTTTGCACAGTGACACTTGCTGGTTCAAATCTCCAGATCATTTCAGTCTCTCCCCTGCAGACGCCCCACGTGGTCACTTCTCCCGCCCCTCTATTCTGCGCCTCCACTGTTAGCTCACACACAGCGATACTGTGTGTGCAGTGATCCCAGGAGTCATCCCAGGAGGGAAGAGGGAGAGAAACCTGGTTAGAACAAGGAGGGGAATGTGACACAGAAGGAAAGAAAGACACAGGACCCGCAACTCAGGAGCAAAGAGGATCTCATGAAACACACGAGTTTAGGATGGTACCAAAAGCAATTATTGCTCCTAAGTTGGAGTAAACTGTTTTGACAGTAGACTTGAGTCTACAGAAATGGAAATTCCATCTCTGCCCTTTGCTGTTTCCTCTGTGCTCCACGGACAGGAGGCTGCAGTGGCAAGATATGAAGCAATTAGAGGGACCTCTAGTTGTGTAGGCAAGCGTCGTCAAAATCCGAATCCTTGGCAGAGGTATTAGTCTTATCTAGATGATGTTTTCCTCTTTCAAGGAAAGAATCAGCATAGATCGTGAAGGAAGATCCCATAACGTGTATAGAAGCGACTTGTTTGAAAAATCGGGCAAATATTCACACGTCGACATCCGAGAGAGCGCCGTGGTGTGTTACTGCGGTTGTCTTGGTTCTCCCCGACCATGACCTCACTCGCACAGCTGGGCCGGCTTTCCCCGGGAGGCTACCGCCCACCCATGAAACAGATCACACCTGCCCTATCCGCCCTGTTATCGCCCTCGTAGCATGTTTTCCGTTTCTGTTTTTCACTTCCCCTCCTTTTCCTCAACAGTGGTGCTGTCGTGAAGGCACGGGATAAGTACCGGCATCCAGAGTGTTTCGTGTGCGCCGACTGTAACCTCAACCTCAAACAGAAGGGCTACTTCTTCGTGGAGGGGGAGCTGTACTGCGAAACTCATGCAAGGGCTCGCACGAGGCCCCCAGAGGGCTACGACACAGTGACTCTCTATCCCAAAGCTTAATGACGTCTTATACAGACCGGAGCGCACACCCTCAAGCACGCTTACACAGGAAGACATCCATGGCTTTGGGCAGAAGTATAGCAAACTGTTGGCTCCAAACCTAAAACCAAGGCTTTTAGACGTTTTTCTTATTGTTACTGAAGAAAAGGGAGCGGGAGATATGTGCCGGCTGCAAATGGACGTGGAAATGGACACTTAGCTATGTCTGCAGCTTTCTCCCTCTTGGGCTAGCAATAATTTAGTCACATTTAACTCATTAAATTTTTTGTATGTCATACTCCACAATTTATATTTATATTATGACATCAAGAGATTTGGGGGAGTCTGATTATCTTTCCTTAACAAGCTGATTTTGCAACTGTAGTAAATACCAACTGACGATCTTGTATTCTAACACAACCTGCAATTGTCTGTTACCTGTTTTAATTGTTATAGTGCATGTCAGAAAGAAATTCCCTAGATTTCTCTAGTTTCATATTCAAACAATTATACCACCAGATGCAACATACATAATAAATACATAAATAGTTTTAAAATACCTAATGAAGTGGCATTCAATGAATTCAAATAAAATCAACATTCCAACAAAAGGGCCCAATCATATCTTGACATGTACACTAACAACTCAGATATTTTAAGAAAAATGTGACTTCTTTAGTTCTTACTCTTTCTTAGGAGCCCATAAATTTCTGCTGATGTGGAGGGGTATTTAAATTTGCTAAAGGTAATTCAGTCCCTTTCCCATAAAAACAATTTTTTGTGCATTGAAATGGTCTTTTATTTTATAAATGTTTCTTTCAAACGAAATAGTCAGTGCCTTCAAGGCTCAGACCTCCCTCAAGTCTGTTTCTTTATGCTCAAAAATTCATCACTGCTGCTTCTTCCTTCCCAAGATGGCATCTCCAAGAGGAGACAGGCTCAGGGCCCTTCTGAGTAAGGGGATCCTATTGGATCCACTGCTAAAATCCATGGTTTCACTTGTCTGTTTTCCCCACATGGTTGGGAGCAGACAATAAACCCACATCCAGCATCATCTCCAGAAGTCTTAGCTCAGCTTTCCCTGGAGTAATGGGTCCTTTGCATCTCACTGAATTCTACCTGGCCCCTGGTTCTGTCTTGTCACCTTGCCTCTCACTATGGTAGCCACATAGCAACACCCCTAACTTGCATGTCTTACCTACTTCCCATGCTCCTCATTGGGGATACATTGGAAACTCTGAAAATGTCCCCTCCACATAAAACCATGGGGAACTGGCAGGATGTGGAGAAGGGGAGCTAGGGACAGTCTTGCACCCTTTGTCTCACCCCCGGTCACAAAGTCATCTCTACTCGATTATCCAACCCTCTATATCTATACCCTACCCTCTGGGTCTGGAGCAGGTAATCTCCTATTGTCCCAAAATGGAAGATGGAGCTACATGTTGTATTGCTCTGGAATCCCCCCAGACTTCACTGGTTATTTCTAACTCTGACCTGACTAAGGTTTGGATCCAGTGAGAAGAACCACAACACCTACTTGGCCCGTCAGGCTTTGAGATTGCAACTGGAGCAACATTAAAATAAATAAGAAACATAGAGATCAAAGAAATGACTGTATCCAAAATAGACTATATTTTTTTGTTCATATGTCATTTTAAAGTATTTTGTTCTGGGAAATATTTACACTTAAAAGTTTGGAAGCTAGGGAAATAAATGGTAATTGACTTAGAAAACTCAAGAAAGCTGAAATCCAAAGCAGCAGTGGAGAATACGGAAAACCAACCCAATACACCCTCCAGGGTCTTGCAAAAGTGTTGAAATTAATAGCACCAGTATTTCTGGACTAGGGGATGGAGATGGAATGACTTTATCAGAAGGAGCAAATAGAATCTGTTTGAGAAATATTCAATCCCCAGAGCTGTTCCCTCTCACACCTCATGGCTTTTTCCAGTGAAATTCTGCCAGCTGTTATCTGTAGAGGATTAATCAACACCTCAGCTGGGGTCAGGAAGCACAGCTGAGGACCTGTGTACTATACTAAAAAGAGGTTAAATAATGAAAGATTCATGATAAAAGTGTGCATTAGACATTATATTGCATGTTAATGTATATCGTATAGTAGTATACAGTAGAATAATAATGAATGGCTTAGGTTCACATGTTTAATAATTAGTTTTTTAAAAAGGTAGTATAGGGGTGCCTGGGTGGTTCAGTCAGTTAAGGTCTGCCTATGGCTCAGGTCATGATCTGGTGGTTCTGGGATGGAGCTCCACATTGGGCTCCCTGCTCAGCAGGGAGTCTGCTTTTCCCTCTGCCCCTCCACCCTGCTCATGCTCTCAATCTCTTTCCTCTCTCTCTCTCTCTTTCGCTTTCTTTCAAATAAATAAAATAAAATAAAATAATATAAAATTTGTTTTTTTATAATAAGACAGTTCTAATCTGAAATTCAAGAGAGATATGGCTGAAATCTGGTAATTCAGACTAAGCGACCAAGGCCTGTGAAGCATGCCCTGAAGTTTCATGTTCATTATATTTAATAAAAATTGTTCTTTCAACAATTAAATCTAGAAATTTCAACATGTAGAGAATTAATAACTAGGGATTAACGCATAAATAGAAAACCCTGAAGACTCCACCAAAAAACTGCTAGAACTGACAAATTAATGCAGTGAAGTCAACAGATACAAAATGAATACACAAATACAGCAAATCTGCTGCATGTCTATATACCAATAGTGAAGTAGCAGAAAAAGAAATTCAGGGTCAATCCCATTTAAAATTGCACCAAAGTTAGTAAGATACCTAGGAATAAGCCTAACCAAAAAGGTGAAAAACATGTACTCTGAAACCTATAAAATGCTGATGAAACAAATTGAAGGTGACACAAAGAAATGGAAAGATATTCCATGCTCATGGATGGGAAAAACAAATATTGTTAAAATGTCTATACTACTCAAGGCAATCTATACATTGAAAGTAATCGCTATCAAAATACCAATAGCATTTTTCACAGAACTGAACAAACAATCCTAAAATTAGTATGGAACCACAAAGGACCCCAAATAGCCAAAGCAATCTTGAAAAAGAAAAGCAAAGCTGGAGGCATCGCAATTCCAGACTTCAAGTTATATTACAAAGTTGTAATAATCAAAAAAGTGTGGTACTAACACATAGAACAATGGAGCAGAATAGAAAACTGAGAAATAAACCCATAATTATATGGTCAATTAATCTTTGACAAAACAGGAAACAATATCAAGTGGGAAAAGGACAGTCTTTTCCACAAATGGTGTTGGGAAACCTGGACACCAAATGCAAAAGAATGAAACTGAACCACCTTCTTACACCATACAAAATAACAAACTCAAAAAGGATGAAAGACCTGAAACCATCAAAATCCTAGAGGAGACCAAGGCAGTAACTTCTTTGACATTGTCCATAGCAACTTCTTACCAGATAGGTCTCCTGAAGCAAGGGAAACAAAAGCAAAAATAAACTATAGGGACCACATTAAGATATAAATAAATGGCAGCCTACTGTATGAGACAAGATATTTACAATGACATATTTGATTAAAAAAAAAAAAGCTAGTATCCAAAATGTATAAAGAACTTATAAAACTCAGCACCCCCCAAAATAAATAAACCAGTTAATGTTGGGGTCCATTATCAAAGGAACAAGACTGAGACAAAGTGAAAGTTATGCAAAGCCTATTCTATGCCAAGCATTAGAAGTTAGACTGATTGGCCAGGGGAACGAGACTGAGACAAAGTGAAAGTTATGTGAAGTTTTATTCTGTGCCAAGCATTAGAAGTCAGACTGACCGGCCAGGGCCACCTCTGAAGAGAGCGACCCCGTCCTGATCTGACAGGCTGGTTTTATAGGGCATAACCGCAGACCCAAGGTATGTGGCTTCTATTGTTAAGGCGTTTACTCCCAGAACCAATACCCGGAACCATACCAGCAACTATGGGGTGTTTGTTTATTCCCGGAATGAAGTCTGTGGATGTAAACAACAATATGGCTACCTAGGCAATATGGAGTTGCTCTGGCTAAGCAGGCCCTAATAGTTAAACAGGTTTTAACATTAAATTGGCCCTAACAGTTAAGAAATGGGCAGAAGATGTGAATAGACAGTTTTTCAAAGAAGACATATAGAGAGTTAACAGACACATTAAAAATACTCAACCTCACTCGGCATCGGGGAAATACAAATCAATACTACAATGAGATCCCACCTCACACCAGTCAGAATGGCTAAAATCAACAACAGATGTTGGCAAAGATGCAGAGGAAGGGGAACCCACTTACACTGCCAGTGGGAATGCAAACTGGTGCAGCCACTGTGGAAAACACTATGGTAGTTCCACAAAAAGTTAAAAATATATTTGTCTTTCCCTGATGCTGATAATTTTTTTAAAAAGTTAAAAATGGAACAACCCTACAACCCAGCAATTACACTTTGTATAAACAGGTATTTACCCAAAGGATACAAAAATACTGATGTGAAGAGACACATGCCCTCCAAGGTTTATAGCAACATTATCAACAATAGCCAAATTATGGAAAGAATTTGTCCATCAACTGATGAATGGATAAAGAAGATATGTGTGTGTGTGTGTGTGTGTGTGTGTGTGTGTGTGAGAGAGAGAGAGAGAGAGAGAGAGAGAGTGAGAGAGAATGGAATACTATTCAGCCATAAAAAATAATAAAATCTTGCCATTTGCAATGACATGGATAGAACTAGAGAGTATAATGCTAGGCAAAATGAATCACACATATGTGTGATTTCACACATATGTGGAACTAAAGAAACAAAATAAATAAGCAAAGGGAAAAAAGAGAGAAAGAGAGAGAGAGAGTAAAAAACAGACTCTTAATTATAGAGAACAATCTGTGGGGAGGGAGTGGGTGATGGATGAAATAGGTGACAGAATTAAGGAGGGCACTTGCTGTGATGAGTTCTGTGTGTTAACTAACTGAAATCAAAATAAAAACCTAATTTAAAAAGAATGAATGCAATATGAAAATTGTTTTTAATATATGAAGTACAAAATAAAATAAAAATAGCACTGTTGAAATGAAAAGGAATTAAAACTTTTAAAAAATGAGAACACATTTTATCCCCGTATACTAATATTTTGTCTCTCAATAAGTTCATACCAGACCCTACATAGGAATTCATGCCATGAACAAAGAATGCCAACAAGTTTTGATTTAGCTCACAGAATAACACATTTTCTTAGTAAAGAGACTAGTCACTGTGTTTACATTTATAAGCTTATTAAAGCTAACAATGATCAATGAAACCATCCATTAAGGTTGAGATCTGGGCTTCTATGAACTTTGGACTCATGATTAACTAGATTACAGGTTTTTTCAGAGTAAACACGGGATTCAAACATTCATCCCAGTAGAGTGCTACACTCTCTACCGGGATGAATGTTTGAATAAAAAACAGTTCTAGTTATCACAGGTGTTTGCACCTGTGTAAGCAGAGTAAAAACATATTCGTTAATATGACACACAGACAATTTATGCACCTCTTCGAAAGATAATCTCCAGTGTGTCCAACGTGGGAACGTTCCAAGATAAACAGAATGCAAATCTCAGTCTCTTCTATTAACAACTGGAGTTCTAAAAGTTTGTCAAATTAACCTTTGAACAGATTTTATTTCCACCCTAGAAAAATGCTACTTATAGCCATTACTCTCTATTATCTGTCATCAGAATTTGATGTTCTTGTACTACGTATACTGTGCCATCTGAATCATAAGCATAAAAAAGGTGATTCAAAAAAAAAAGAGTGAGATGTTTAGATAATTCAAGTAAATAAACCACTTATCTCCTTTAAAGGACCATTTCAAGACCATCCTCTCAAGTCTGTTCATTTTGGAGAGCACTCAATAAATATTTATTTGAAAACCTACCGAGTAAGAGGTGTTAAATATGAGGTATAACAATATGGACTTTTGAATACTTTGTGCACATTTACAAATGGACATTTGTAAGCTAATTAGAATGCTTCACTGGACTTAATTTTAAAACAAAGCTCCTTTATAAGAAGTGGTTGCTTATAAACAGTTCCTTTTGAATGTTCTAGTAATATTACCAAACATTCATTTCAGAGGAACATAAAATCAGCTATCAACATTACCTTTTTAATTACCTGAAAACTTTGTCTAAATATACAGAGAATGTCCAACAACATGTTTTTCTTTCTCTAGGAACAAAGCATGTCAGCATGTTTTAATTTATGAACACCCAAAGCACAATTCCATTGTCCATTATTCAAAGACTAATACCATATCTGCTCTTAAGTCCTAATTGCTACCCTTATCATAAGCAGCAAGCATAAATGGATTTTAAGTTAAGATTATACGAAAAGCTAAATATTGGGGGATGAAAATTATTCCATTTGTTTATTTATTCAGTTTTTCACCTGGTGAAGGAGTATACACATGTTATTATTTCTGTACCAAAAGCAAAACTATGTTGTAAGTTTGAGAACTACCTCTCATGAGGCCAAATTCCCATTGCCTCCTTGTGTGAAGTATGAGGGTTGAAAAACACAGGCATGTGGATTAGTCACCACAGGTACATGTACCCATGTGTGCACATGTCTCCGGTTTATAAAAGCACCAAGGTCAGGCAGCCAATGTCACATGGATGAAGAGCCTGCTTTAGGCTTAGTCATGACCATAAGTAACACACATTGCTCAGCCTGCCCTTTCATGCATCTGGGCTCCAGCTGCTGCTATCTGAGCTCCCCAAACTCCCAACTATGACCCTTTCAGAACACTACTTCATGTTACAAAGCTTTTCATTCCTCAAAGTACGTGACCCCCTTCTTCCTGATGCTAAACTGCTTCCTGGTTTTTGGACACTAAAGAAGCTGCACTGGTCACGCTTTAAATATAGTATGTTTCCTTTGCTGTATGAAGATACCATTAATATGTACTTCCAACAGAGCAAATGGATTTGCAATAAAACACCCATATTCCTTGCTTGACTTCAGCTGTGAGCTGTGACGTGAGTCAGAGGTGGTGTCCATGACCACTGGAATAGAATGAAACTTCTAATTTGAACCAAGAACCTAGCCACACTGATATTACGCTGTCACTGAATGGATCGGCCAGCCAGTTAACACTGATAAACACAGTGTCAAGTGCAGGTCTGGACTGTATGGGCTGGTAGAGTCTCAGAAATCATCTCAGAGATCATCCAATCTTCAGAACTTCCTAGTTCTGAAGATTAAGGAGTTAAAGCCCAGGGGCAGAGCTACAGTTAGAATCAAGATCCTTCTTCAGAGCTCTTTCCATGACAACCTTCTTACTTACTCATTACTTAATAAAATCCCTTACTATTATTATTATTACTAATTATTACTAATATTATTATTATTATTAAATACTTACTATTTTTATTATTCCATACTACTTTTCCTAGCACTTATAGAAGAGGTTATTTTTTACTATAAAGAAAACAAACATTGACTATAAGTTAATACTGACATAAATAAATAAAACCACAGAGAGAAAGAAATATAATAGTGTTTAGAATTCATAGATTTAAAGATTTCCCAAACATATTACTTATGACTAGGGAACATTGATGATTTGAAACGGGATTTTTTCTAATTGTGTAGCCTTGTACAAAAATTAAGCTCTCTGATATTTTCCTCATTTGTAAAATGTTTATTTGGCTAAGTCATAAGGATTAGAAACAATGTATAAATATAACTGGTATTATGTCATGAATTTTGTAAACATTCTATTAAAAATCTACATACTCAAATAAAATACATATAGTCAACAAAGGGAACTTAGTCCTCTTTATAGCTACAAGATTATAACCTACAGTTTTAGTTGCTATTGTCATTCTTTGCCTTTGCTTGAATTTTCACTTGGGATCAACTTTAATTCCATTAGTCTTCTAAATCCTTAGAGTATATAAGAACTGCTTTGAACTCAGCATTGGGTATAACAGAATATTGCCAGTGAGTCTTTGGTGCAATTACTTTGCATGAACTCAAGCTTTTAAAATTACTCTCCTCAAATGAAAAGAAGTTCTAGTGAACTTCATGAATCTGATCTGTCTCAGTGTGAAACACTGGCTCTCCTGGGACTATCAGGAATAGTTATCTAATTCATGAATCTTCTGGCTTGATGTAGTTGTGCTCATTTAATTGGCTTTTGATTTTTGACAAAACGGCCAGACCTTCACATGGTCAAAGAGACTGTTGGTCCTCTATCATCTTCTTGGTCCAAATCATGCCCATTAATTTATTCCTCAAGTTCTCTTCCCAACTTATTTTTCCAATTCTGTCTCTCTCTCTGTCACTGACTCTTTCCAGCCTGCAAGTATGCTCAAGTATCATATACCATCCTGAAAGTACCTCTCTCCCTAACAACTATTCCTTCTCAAGCTACCTTGATAGTGACCTACATCTATCCCTTTAGCACACAAATGTCTCAGAGTTAGACCAAACCCACTTTCTCAGCAACCCCACCTTCCCGCTATTAGTAAGTCCTCTTAAAACGGCAAACAACTTCCTAAGGGCCAAAGCTATTGGCCATCCTTAGTGAATTGTGGGATTCATTCTATACAGATGATACTAGGTTAAAACCAACTAAAGGAAACTTAGAGAAGGCAGAGTGGAAATGTTTGCATTGGGAGCAAGCGTTGAGCTGTCAAAGGCCTGCTACGCAAGGTAGACTTCCGAAGTCACCAGCACGTCGGTCTGCCTCTCTGGCCAAAGCACTTGCCTTAGGAAAAATTATCCAAATTTATTATATCCTAAGAGAAGTTTGATCACTTTTTCACACTACTGTAGATCTCATCTATGACTGATATCCTTGTGATCTCAGGCTTAAAAAAAAAAGATCTTCTGAGGCTAAAAAATTTAAAAAAACAAGAAGTATTGTAGTCCAGTAATAGATTGCTAAGAAAAGCTCTGGCTAGCTTGTGTTTATGCCGTGCTCTTGAATTTGTTCCAGATTCTTGAATCTGCAGCAGTTAGTCAACAGGTGAAAGCGGATTCTCTAGGAGGAGTTACCATTTGAAGATTTTGAAATACTGTGACTCACAGATTTTTCTCATTGTCAGCACAGATTCTAATTCTGTCCATTAGCAATGAATTCCACAATCAAAAAAAAAAAAAAAAATCAGACATTTTCAGGGAAGTTGTTGAATCAACTGACATGTGTGACCAGAGAAAGCATATCTCCTGACCGAAAATGCTCCGCTGTCTATCTAATAGAAGGCCAAAAGAAACAGAAACAGTCTTAGGGTGCATGGGTGGCTCAGTGGGTTTAGCCTCTGCCTACAGCTCAGGTCATGGTCTCAGGGTCCTGGGATCAAGCCCCACATCAGGCTCTCTGCTCAGCAGGGAGCCTGTTTCCCCCTTTCTCTCTGCCTGCCTCTCTGCCTACTTGTGATCTCTCTGTCTCTGTCAAAGAAATAAATAAAATCTTAAAAAAAAAAAAGAAAAGAAAAGAAACAGTCTCATCCCACCAAGAAAGTGCAGGTGAACTGTGATATCACAGCAGGAAATAGAAACTTTTAGCTCTAGTATTAATTATATTTATACTTCGCCTATACTTATGTAAAATTTAAATGACATGTTGTCCCATCTCATAAAACTATAATTTGTTATAGGGAAAAGAAAACATTAAAATAAGCTGATTTGGGTAAACCGGTGTGTCAGAATCGGGAAGTCTGTCAATGATCAGTTACAGAGTTTTTAAAAAGTTCCTGAACCTTCCCATGTTTCAGTTTTCTCCTATACCCATCTAGAAGATGTTTCTTCATAAAATTCCACAATTCTCAATGCCATTTAGTATAAGTAGGAATATTTCACTAAGAGCTTAATTATTGGGGAAATAAATACATTAGGGAGGGAGGAAATTGAACATCCCTCATTAAGTGTTCCGAGTATAAGCTTTATTTACCAATTTCAGATGGGATAGTGAGCCATTCAGTGTCACAGGAGCAGGAACAGAGACAGGTAGGCTCCGCAAGCATAATGCATAATTTACAGATTTTTCTGTACATCATGACACTTCATTTCTATATATTGAAAATCTGAGTGTTGTAGAAGACACTGAGTACTCAATAGCAGCCAATGGCTCATGAGAGCCTCAGAGGACCAGGTCGTCCTGGTCTCACTCAGAAGAATGAGGTTTTCCCCATTTGAGAAGTCTAAAGGAAATTTCAACATACTCTCCCTTTTATCGAATTCTAATCTATATTCTGGGCAAGCAAATAATCATCTTACTTGACTTTACAACTTGGCAATGAGGAACTTTAGGGTCAAGATGGTAGAGTGAGAGCACATATAAGAAAAATACTTATGGGGCGCCTTGGTGGCTCAATGGGTTAAGCCTCTGTCTTCAGCTCAGGTCATGATCCCAGGGTCCTGGGATCGAGCCCCGCATTGGGCTCTCTGCTCAGCAGGAGCTCCCTGCTTCCCTTCCTCTCTCTCTGTCTGCCTCTCTGCCTACTTGTGATCTCTGTCTGTCAAAAACATAAATAAAAATCTTTAAAAAGAAAAGAAAAAACTTATGTTCTTTACAATAAATGGTGGGTCAATCAGATAGCCATAATTTTTAAAATGGATATTGACACATACCTCGTACTCTATAAAAAGATCAATTCCAGATGAATTAGCAAATCTAAATATGAAAGGTAAAACAATCCAGCTTTTAGGGGAAAAAAAAAAGAATGAATCATTTCACAACCTTGCAAAAGCAGACACAGGGTGTCCATTCCCAAAGAGGGAAAGGGGAGCACCCATGTGTGGGGGAGCACTGGCAGCAGTAAGCAGCAGAGCCTGAGCCGAGTAAGGAGGGACTGGCTAGTGTGGGACTGGCTAGCGCATGGTGTCAAAGTTCAGGGGGACGTGGAAGTCTTCTACACAGACGGGAGGCCCAGCATAGTGTGCACAGAGCCCAAGAAGGGGAGGAGGGTATCTAAGTGGAGAACAGGCCCAATACAGGGTTCAAAGTCAAAGGCAAAGTTAGGAGGGAAGAGGCAGTGCAGGGTATTAGAACCCAATTGGATGGCAAGGACATCTCCATGGGACCTGCTGAGAGACTGGCATTGAGAGAATGGATATCTACAAAGGTATTACTCACATAAATAAATATAGGAAAGATAACAAGAGTCAACTTTCTCACTGTTGATTAAGGGAAATTACAATATGGAGAGAGACCTAGAAACAGCACTACGGTGTTGGACTGGAACTGGAGGTATCATGAACTCAATATATGGAGATAGATACAGAACTAAATATGGATGCAAATGTCCGTGTGTTCGGATGTAGTATGGGTATAGATGTCAGTATGTATGTGTGCATGTGTATCCAGGCGTTTTCCAGCTCTATCCACTAAGATGGCCTGGGAGCAGCTATACCCAGATAGCAACACTCACACCTAACACTCACTTCCTGGTTTCTAAATACAATACCATTCTCTTCTAAAACAAACCAAGGTTCCTCAAGGGAAGGGCTGATTTCAAGGCTAGGGCAGGGAAAGTATGGGATGAGACGGGAACATCTGGTTGTCTAGGCAAAAAAATGAAGAAATGTTCCAGCAATAAAGGGGACATGTCAAATGTACATAGAAGCCAGATAAAGAAACTCTCACTGACCCCTCTAGGAAAATTTAAGCAACAACATCAATCATGTTAGCAACAGAAGGTAATCCATTCCCACCGAATGAAATGGGAAACTCTGAGTTTACGAGACTCTGATTAAAGGCAAGACAAATACGTGCAGTGCGAGAGTTTGAACTGGACCCTTTTGTCTAATGGACAATATTGGGAGAATCAGTGAAACTTGAGTGGGGTCTGAAGGTTAGATAGTAGTAATGTATCAGTGCTAATTTCTGGATTTTAATAGCCATATTGTGCTCTTAATGAAGAATGTCCTTATAAGTACATATCAAAGCATTCAGGAGTGATGGGACACCATGTCAGCAACTCCCTCTTAAAGGTTCAAGAAAAAATGAAACATGTAGCTCCAACTTTACTTTAAGTGGATGATAATTTCAAAAATTTAAAGAAAAAAAAGAGAAAAAAAGAACGGGGCGCCTGGGTGGCTCAGTCAGTTAAGTGTCTGCCTTTGGCTCAGGTCATGATCCTGGGGTTCTGGGATTGAGCCCCTGGGACCAGGCTCTAGGGAGCAGAGCCTCCTTTTCCCTCTCCCTCTGCCTATCACCTTCATTCTCTCTTTTCCTCACTCTCTTTCTCTCTCACTTCTCTCAAAAATAAACAAAATATTTTTTTAAAAATCAAAACAAGTATATAAATAAATAAATAGGAAACCAAAAAAGTCAAAAACAACAGCAGAACTAAGATATTTAAGCCCATTTTCACAACTCAATTACAGACCTATTTTTTTTAATACAGAGAGACCTAAAAATATATATAATTTTGAGTAAAAGGAGCAAGCTGCAGAATAAAACAAAATTATGATATCATTCATGAAAATTTTTAAAACAAACAAGAGCAACCATCTACATTACTCAAGAACACACATGTAATTACTATAAAGATGTAAGAATGGACTGTAAGGCAATACTCTAAATTCATTATAGTGGTTTCTTGTGGGAAGAACATGGGGACGGAGGAACAGGATAGGCAGTGGTAGGGAGTTCACGTCTATGTAACGTTTTAATTTGTCTAAATAAATATAAGCCAAATACATCAGTAGAATTATAACTGTTAATTCTGGGAGATAGAAGCAAAGGGTTATTACATCATTCTTTGCACTTTCCATAATTATTAAATTTATCAAAAAATAATTTAATAAATAAAACATAATGAGGACTTCACATTTTACAGGCCATCTAAATGTGCATTTACTTAGCAACCATGTAAAATTTTTAGAAGTTGGACAAATGCATCAAGAAAGTTGATATACAATACAAATTAGAGAGTACACTTCCCTACTTTTTAAAATATAGATTTTTTCTGATATTTGAGCTAGAATCGTTGAATCTTTTTCAACTGAAGTATAAAATCTTTTTAAATAAGGAAAAGTTAACAACACTATTTATGAACTCTCACCTTAGACTCTGAGGTCTAGAGCTGCTATTATGGTCGTCCTCCGACACAGCTATCGTCCGTACCTGCTGTAGTGGGACCCTCACACAAGATCCCAGTAATCCTCAGAACAATGTTGTTGGCTCCCAGTTGTACAGAGAAGTAAACTCATGCTCACATCGGGGAAGTCACTGAATCACATTCAGAATGGAGTTTCAAGTACTGGCTGTGATAGATGACAATGGTTTTAAGTGATCCTGAGTATTCAAATAAGATTTCCTCAACATACATTCAGAAATGCAGTGAAGGCCCCCAGAGAAATGTCTACCATCCACCCTCATTTTTTAGGAAGGTGTTCTCTCTCTCTCTCCCTTTTTTAAGATTTTATTTATTTGACAGACAGAGATCACGAGTAGGCAGAGAGGCAGGCAGAGAGAGAGGGAAGCATGCTCCCTGCTGAGCAGAGAACCCAATGTGGGGCTCAATTCCAGGACCCTGGGACCATGACCTGAGCCGAAAGCAGAGGCTTTAACCCACTGAGCCACCCAGGCGCTCCACAGATGTGTTCTCTTATTAGAATTTCCAGGTTCTCTCTCACCAGAGAGGGTCTCCATGTGTAATTGTTGGTGGGAGGTCCTACACAAGAGGCCTCTTCTGAGGGGATGCCACTTACATCATAGACATCTTTATTATTTAAAAGATTTTTCTTAATGTATTAATTTTTATAACTTTGTAGGCTCCAAAGATAGGCTTTTTTATGTTAATTACAATAAGTTTTTGACACATTATTTTTTTCTTCTGAGAATATAGATACGATTTAGTTTACAAAAGAAAAATGTTTGAAATCCAAAGGTCTTGTTGATTTAACTTCTCAAATAAACTGTCCTAAGAACTGCTTTCTGACTGGGAAGTATCTTAAAGTATGAGATTATGGCACCTCGTAAATTTGAGTTTGACATTGCAAGTTACCATCTTCTTTTCATATTCTATACTAAATAGTGTCGCAAAATCCTCCCATTTAAATCCCCAAGAAATTTCTGTATAGTAACAAATATTCACTTGCCATCATAATCTACATATATCACATAGACAAATTAGAGTTATGAGAGAACATTACATTATATTAGCATATTATTGGTTTTGATAGTTACATGAAACATGGCATTTGTTATGGAAATTCCATTAGTATTGAAATTAACTTATTAAATTGTGGTGGTGTTTTATCTACATCCTCACTTCAAAATACTGTAAATTATTTAGAGTATATAGTGACAAAATTAACCCCCCCATCTACAAAAATTTTCAGCAATGTGTCTGTTAAACTACACATTGCTGAAAATTTTTGTAGATGGGGGGTTAATTTTGTCACTATATTCATCAATGCAGAACATAAATTCTCAAAAACGCAATTTACTCAAATTGTCTACAATGCCACAAGAAAGACTCTCAAATCTTCTAGAAAACGAGAAAGCACAGCAAGTAAACATTGAGACTACCATAATGAGTTTCATTTCCATGAAAGCAAAACATATAATTATTATAAATTACTGTATCATAACTTTAAATTCCTTACTGTGACTTAAGTTTTGAACTTTCAATTATTTTATATTCTATCCGTAATGGTTGCCTTTGCAAAATAAGTACTACATATTCATCAAAACTTTTACTTAAAGAGCGCCATTTTCTGTTCTACACAAAGTTATCGCCTGCAGCTACGCCAGTCCTTAGTTGAACGAGCCCTTAGTTGAACGAGTTCCAGATTCCAACACAACATCCATCTTTTGCAAGTGGTTCGCCCAGGTGCACAGGAAATAAGCGAGCTTTGACATATGGAGATCAGTGGAGACAGATTTAATGTGCACATTTTCATACATTTCATTATTATTTTAAGATCATTATTGGAAATCGGGGTCTTCTTTTAAGAAAACAAAAGTCCTTTCACAATATTGATGTTGGACTGTTCAAATCCCCAAACGCTGAAACTACTCCGGCGGATAGGCTGAAAAACGAGGAATGAAGCAAAATAAACAATGAAATAAAAAACGGAGAAAGTTCCTAGGTGTTTGCCTGTCTCCAAGCATTGGAGCCTTTGTCCCCACAGCTCTGGTCCAACAGGTGCTGCCTTAAGAGTCCAGCTACGATCAAGATCAAGTTCTGGTCACGAAAGCGGCGGCAGGAGTAACTGCCCAGGGAGACCGGCCCCGGGTTTGGGAGGGCACAGCAAACCGCCCCTGTCCGGGGACCGGGACCCCAGCGCGCACCTCCGCCTCCCACCACCCCGACCCCGCACGTGCCCTGCAGCGGCTCGAAGGGGCCTGCCTCCAGGTTACCAGGCAACGCGCTGCCCCGGCGCGGAGCTACTGGGCCGAATGCGTGGGAGAAGGCAGTTGGGAGGAGACCTTCAGCAGCAGAAATGGGCCCTGGTGAGAGCCGGGCTGGGGAGCTGTCTCTTGAGGGGGAGCCCTGGGACGTGGACGGGTAGGGGAGGACGCCGTCCCCCTGCGCCCCGGCCCTTTCAGCACCAAGGCGGGTCCCTTCTGGAGAGCCGATCTTCCCGACCAGCCGAGCACCCTGCTCTCCCCGGGGAGAAAACCGCCGCCTACATCCCCACGCCCGGCCTTTGCTTCCAGCCCCGGAGGCTCCCGGTCCCGCCGCGCTTCGTGGCCCCAGCGCGCCCTCCCGTGGCCGCTTCGGGCGCCCGAATCACACGCCTCGCCTCCCTTCTCCCAAAGAAGCTGAAAGCCACCTATGGTTCTGTTGCAGAGAAGCATCACGAGGAAGAGGACGAAGTTGACTGCGTTCTCCTTTCAGCGTCCAAGATCCTAAATTCCTCTGACGGGGTAAAGGAAAGTGGTGGCAGTGAAACAGGTAATATCTCCACTGCAGTGGTGTTTCTGCCCCTTGACTATAGACAAGGGGTCCCCTGCCTAAATCCACGGGCCTGACAGGTGCACTTCCAGTCCACAGGTACTTCGGGGAACTTTTATTATAGGACTAAAAAGAGCTAACACAGCACACTTACATTGTGCCAGATGTGGTTCCAAGCATTTAAGTGTATCAATTCATTTAATCCTCTCAACAACCCTATGAAGTAGGTACTACCATCATCCACATTTTATGAGGAAATTGAGGCACAGAGTGACTGACTCCCTCCCCAGGTCTCACAGGTGGCAAGTGACAAAGCCAGTATTCAGCAGGGCGTCTCCAGAGTCCAGCCTTACCTATCGTGCTACACTGTACTGCTTCTCTGAATACCAAAGAAGAATATTTTAGGCAGATGATAAAAAGATACACACTTTTCCCAAAAGAAAATACTTTTTACAGGAAATATTTGTGGACTACAAGATATTGTATAGGGAGGCTGTTTGAAATAAGCAAAGAGCTACAATTCCAAGCTCCCCATGAACCACAAATAAGATATGTGTAAATCCCCAGTTAGGGGTATCATATTGAGAATCCGGCATTCTTACTTCCTTGAGAGAAGCTCCAGGAGGTTACACACCTCTTGGAAGAGCCTGGTGGCCAGTGTGACAAGCCAGGGAAGGAACAGAGCGCTCTGGGTAGAAGGCGGTATCTAAAGAGATGTGCTAAGTTAGGACCCCCCGTTGCCCAAAACCCACACGTGGCAAATGGGGAATCAAGACACAGAGGCACTGAAGGAAGTGACCTGAGATCAGGGCAGGATTTCTGCACCTTCCTAAACTCAGGATCTTCACAAATGCCTTATCGAGGGGCCCTGAAAGAAGAGCTAAAGCAGCCACATCTGAGTAGACCAAAGACAGCTGGAAGCCCAGGAGCCATCAGTATAAGCAGCATCCCAGGGGAGGCGAGCAGGACAGTGCAGTGACCTGCCAGAACTCTTCTGTGCCCCACCATCCACAAAGACCTGCAGGCATCCTTGTGCATAGGAAACCTGAACAGGGAGTAAGAGTCTTCACAGGGAATAGAGAGGCTGCGACAGCTCCATGTTTACCTCGAAGAGAGTATTTAAGGTGAGAAGAAATTGATGTACTTTAATTTGGCAAGATCCTGTGTTCCCTAACGCGAGTGAGATTCAGGGCTCTGGGGAAAGACGCCAACATCACAGAACATGAAGCTGCGTGCAAAATAGCACATACATTTCTTTAAGAGCCACAGTCCATCTGGCTAAAGCAGATAGGTTACAAGTGCAAGGTCTAGCAAGGGCAGGTTTTTAGGAGCATAGATTCGAACTCCGGTGCCGCCTTAGATGGCAAAACTAGGAGGTATGGCTTTGTTCTGTCCTCTTTTTCCGTTCTATCTATACCTCATTGTCACCATGTGATCCATTCCCTGAGTACTAACCAACAGAATATTAACCCCACTTGTATAAATAATGCCAAGTTTAAAGAAACTCTATAGTATTTCTGGGGTCTCTTTAATTATAAAAAAGTGGTTAGCCTATGTAATCCTTGATTGGTTGGAATGAAGATGTGAAGGATGCTTTGAAACTTCAGTATTCACCGTGTGCGGCTTTTAGCGCCCTGTTCTACCCAAGTCTTCATTCATTCATCCAACCATCCATTCGTTCATTCGTCTAACAAATATTTTTGAACAAGCACTGTCCTAAGTGCTGGGGATCCAACAGCAAACAAAATGTGCAGAATCCCTGCTTACACGAAGCTTACCTTCTCCTGGAAGGAACAAATGAGATTGTGTGTACGATGGGACTTGTAAATCCCATGGAGCAAAGTAATGCACAGAGAGAGTGCGGGAGGATTGGAGGTGGGTGAGGAGTGTGCGATTTTATTTTAAGTAGGGTGGTAGGAGACTTCACTGGGCAGATCACTTCTGAGCAAAGACCTGAAGGAGGTAAAGGAGTAATCAGTGCAGATTTCCAAGAAAAGAGCATCTGAGCAGAGAGAACAGCAACCGTGAGGGCCCTGAGGTAGGAGAATGCCTGGCACATTTGAGGAACAGTTGGGGTGAAATGGGAAAGCGAAGGGAGAGGATCAGCAAGGAAATGGGGGGGGGGGGACACTGTAGTTCTGCGTCAGGATCTGGGGCATTATTGAGCACAAAATGGGAAACATTGAAGAGTTTCAAGCAGCCATCCCTCCCCTCCATTGCAACTGGAAATTTGACATTTCCTGACTTACTATCATATCCATAATACCCTTGTCTCTGCAGTAGTGATTGGAATAAATATTTTTTGAGCATTTAGTTGGTACCATGCATTCTATTCTGCAAAGGGCTTTACCTACAAACCAGATAACTACTTGTGTTGTCCCTCATAGCAAGTGTATGGCAAAGCCAGGATTCAAGCACAGGCAGCCTGACTCTGTAGCTTCCCTGACAAAGCCCCAAGCAGACGGTGTCACACCTCATTAGGCTCTGTAAAACAGTTCCTTCTAGGAATGAATTTATATTGTCAGAGCAAAACTCTGCATTTGAATCTGAGAATGACAAAGCTTTGGCTACAGAGTACTTAACATTTTATACTGAGTAATTACTATGTTGCATTTTAAAAACTCGTTTGTTCTCCTTCATCTATTAGTTACAGGTATGCACTTAACACAGACATATCTCAGAGATATTGTGGCTTTGGTTCCAGACCATTGCAATAAAGAGAATGTCACAATAAAGCGAGTTATATATTTTGGTTTCCCAGTGTCTATAAAAGTTATGTTTATATTACTGTAGTCTACTAAGCGTGCAATAGCATTGTCTATTTTTTAAATGTACATAAAAGTGTACGAAGTATAAAAAATACTTTTTTTTGAAGGTTTTATTTATTTATTTGAGAGAGAGACAGTAAGAGAGAGCATGAGAGCGGAGAAGGTCAGAGGGAGAAACAGACTCCCCGTGGAGCTGGGAGCCCCATGTGGGACTCATCCAGGGACTCCGGAATCATGACCTGAGCCAAAGGCAGTTGTTTAACCAACTGAGCCACCCAGGCGCCCTAAAAAATACTTTTTGCTAAAAAATTTTGACCATCTCTAAGCTTTCAGCAAGTTATTGGCACTGACTACAGATCACTATAACAAATATAATAATGAAAATTTTTGAAATTTTGTGAGAATTACCAAAATGTGACAAGAGACACAAAATAAGTAGATGCTATTGGAAAAAAATGGCACCAATAGACTTGTTTGACACAGGGTTGCCACAAACCTTCAATTTGTAAAAAATCACAGTATTTGCCAAACGTAATAAAATGAGGTGTGCCTGTAGGTTGACTATGACATAATCCTCTGCAGGTTTCAGAATAAATTCCCCATATCTTTAAGTACTTCGAAAGCCATCCCACTGATAAACTATCTTGTTTTTCACTCCTCACATTTAAATATGAGACAGCTAGACAATTTAATTCAATATAATATGAATACTATTTCTTGCATTCCCAGTAGAGTATCAGCTTCCGGGGCTGGGACCATATCTTTCACTTTGTCTACACACCTCTCAATATTGCATGTTTATCAAAGACTTAATAAATGATGACCTGTGATTGTGTTCCCCCTCCTGTGCCTCTTTGGTAATTTCCCTTCCAATTCTAGAATCATATAATTCTATGTGGTTATTTAAGTATTACTGAATTTTAAGATTAGCTTTCCTTTGGGAATAAGTGGTAGCCAATGTCTCCAAAACTCATAAAAAAACAAAAAGTTTTTCTGATAGCCTTTAGAAAGCAATAAATCAAAACTACTCCAAATAACTATTTCACTCTTATTGTTTCCTCAATCTCTAAAACCCTTCACCACTACCTCTAAACTCATTACATAATCTTACACTGTGGAAAAAAAAAAAAAAAAAAAACAAGCAGCAATCAGATCCAAACTCCATGACCCTCAAACTTAAAATTTGCTGACCTACCTGTTTGTGTACCCATATTATCCGCTGTCGTCCATTTCTTGTTTGTCAAGTTTTTATTTAAATTCCAGTTACCATACAGTATAATATTAATTTCAGGTGTACAATACAGCAATTCAACACTTCCAAACTTCACTTGGTGCTGGTCACACCAGTGCCCTCCTTAATCCCCATCACCTATGTGACCCATCCCCCTCCCCCCTCCCCCTTCCCCTCCGGTAACCATCAGTTTGTTCTCTAGAGTTCAGAGTCCGCTTTTTGGTTTGCCTCTCTTTTTTCCCCCTTTGCTCCTTTGTTTTGTTTCTTAAATTCCACATGTGTGAAATCATATGGTATCTGTCTTTCTCTGACTTATTTCCCTTAGCATAATACTACCTCCACTATGTCACTGCAAATAGCAAGATTTCATTCTTTTTTTATAGTTGAAGAGTATCCCCCCATATATATGTATACACACCACTTCTTTATCCATTTATCAGTCGATGGACACCTGGGCTATTTCCATAATTTGGCTCTTGTAGATAATGCTACTATAAATATCAAGGTGCATGTATTCCTTTGACTCAGTATTTTTTTTTTTATTCTTTGGGTAAATACCTAGTAGTACAATTGCTGGTTCATAGGGTAGATCTTTGGTGGACCCTCCACACTGTTTTCCATAGCGGCTGCACCAGTTTGCATCCCCACTAACTGTGCAAGAAGGTTCCCCTTTCTCCACATCCTCACCAGCATCTGTTGTTTCTTGTGTTGATTTTAGCCATTCTGACAGGTGAGGTGATGTCTCGTTGTAGTTTTGACCTGCATTTCCCTAATGATATGTGATGTTGAGCATCTTTTCATGTGTCTGTTGGTCATCGGTGTGTTTTCTTTGGAAAAAATGTCTATTTGTGTTAACTGATCATTTTTAAATTAGATTATTTATTTGGGGGTATTGATTTGTATAAGTTTTTAAAATATATTTTGGATACTAGCCCTTTATCAGATATGACATTTGCAAATATCTTCTCCCATTCTGTAGATTGCTTTTTAGTTTTGTTAATGGTTTCCTTTGCTGTGCAGAAGCTTTTTTATTTTGATGTAGTCTTAATAGTCTATTTTTGCTTTTATTATTTTTATTATTTTATTATTTTTCTGGCCTCAGGAGACATACCTAAAAAGAATTTGCCATGGCCAATGTCAAAAAAGTTACTGCCTGTATTCCCTTCTAGGATTCTTATGATTTCAGGTCTCACATTTAGGCCTTTAATCCATTTTGAATTTATTTATGTTGAAGTATAAGAAAGTGGCCCAGTTTCATTCATTTGCATGTAGCTGTCCAGTTTGCCCTACACCATTTTTTGAAGAGACTCTCCTTTTCCCACTGGATATTCTTTCTTGGTTTATTAAGGATTAATTGACCATATAATTATGGGTTTATTTATCAATTTCCTATTCCGTTCCATTGATCTATGTGTGTTTTTGTGCCAGTACCATACTGTTTTGATGACTACAGTTTTGTAACAAAACTTAAAGTCTGGAATTGTGATGTCTCCTGGCTTGCTTTTCTAGTTCAAGATCACTTTGGCTATTCAGGGTCCTTTGTGGTTCCATACAAATTTTAGGATTGTTTGTTCCAGTTCTGTGAAAAATGCTATTGGTATTTTGATAAAGATTGCATTAAATATGGAAATTGCTTTGGATAGTATAGACATTTAACAATATTTGTTCTTCCAATCCATGAGGATGGAATGTCTTTCCATTCCTTTGTGTCATCTTTGATTTCTTTCATCAGTGTTTTAGAGTTTTTAGAGTACAGGTCTTTCACCACTTTGGTTCAGTTTATTCCCAGGTGTCTCATTGTTTGGGGTGCAATTGTAAACTGGATTGGTTCCTGGCTTTCTCTTTTCTGCTGCTTTATTATTGATGTATAGAAATGCAACAGATTCCTGTGTGTTGATTTTGTATCTTAAATTTACTGAACTGGTTTATCAGTTCTAACAGTCTTTTGGTGGATTTGTTAGGGTTTTCTCTACACAGAGTATTGTGTCATCTGCAAATAGTGAAAGTTTCATTTCTCCCTTGCCTATCTGGATTTTCTTTTGTTGTGTGATTGCTGTGGCTAGGACTTCCAATACTATGTTGAATAAAGGTGGTTTGAGTGGACATCCTTGTCTTGTTCCTGACCATAGAGGAAAAGCTCTCAGTTTTTTCCCATTTAGCTTGATATTAGCTGTGGATTTTTCATATATGGACTTTACTATGTTAAGGTGTGTTCCCTCTAAACCTACATTGTTGACGGTTTTTACCATGAATGGATGTTGTACTTTGTCAGATGCTTTCTCTGCACCTACTGAAATGATCACACTTATCCTTTCTTTTATGAATGTGATGTATCATGTTGATTGATTTGAAAATATTGAACTGCCTTTGCAACTGAGGAAGAAATTCCACTTGATCTTGGTGAATGATCTAATGTATTGTTGGATTTGGTTTGTTAGCATTTGAGAATTGTTGTAACTATGCTCATCAGAGATATTGGCCTGTAGTTCTCTTTTTAGTGTTGTCTTTATCTTGTTTTGGTATCAGAGTAATGTCGGCCTCATAGAATGGATTTGGAATTTTCCTTCCTTTTCTATTTTTTGGAATAGTTTGAGAAGAATAGGAGTTAAGGACTTTTGTCTTGCTGTTTTTAAGATTTTTTTTCTTTATCACTATATGTTGCAAAATTTAATTACAATATGTCTTGGTGGTTGACTGCTTTTGCTGATTTTGATGGGAGATCTCCATGCCTCCTGGATCTAGATGTTGTTTTCTTCCCCAGATTAGGCAATTTTTCAGCTATTACATCAAATAAAGTTTTTGTCCCCTTTTCTCTTTTCTTCTGGGACTCCCATAATATGAATATTATTACATTTGGCAGAGTCACTGATTTCCCTAAATCTATTCTCATTTTGTACAATTCTTTTTTCTCCTTTTTTCTAGTTGTGTTCATGGGACAAAGTGAGCCTGGGATCCTCCTATTCCACCACCACCTTCCCACCACCATCTTCCTGCTCCTGTTCCCGCTGTCCCCAGTCTCAATGGAAGAATTGTCCCTGCTGAGTCAAAGCTCATTCCCTTTATCCTAGCTCTCCTGGAATTCTCAAGTACTTGGCTTCAGCAATTAATCTCCCTCATTCTCCAGAGTGATTCTTCCCTTTTTCTACTACATGATTCCAGCAGGAAGCAGGCATGTCCTGACCTTCACATCTCTTCTAACATGCACTCTATACCACTAGCCACCCTATTTCTTTCCACAGTAAAAACTCAGAGGAGTTGCCTATACTCAATGCCCACAAATCTTCACATTTCATTCTCTCCGGCCACTTCTTTCAGACTTCCGTGCCTGTCACTGCACAGAAACTGCCCTTGTCTAGGCCAGCAGTGACATCTATATTTTCTAGTATAGTGTTCCTATCCATTCCTCTGAACAAGAGACAAGAATACCCACTGCCTTTTGATGTCCACTTTGACAACTAACAGAAAACCGAACTTGAACATATCTAAAAGTTTTCCCTAAAACATCTTCCTACTCCGTTCTCTTCCATTGTAGTAAATAACATCAGCACTCATCATCCATATGATTTCACCAAAAACAACCAGGAGTCATCCTTCCTTCATCTCTTCTGGCCACATTTAATCCCCTAGGAATGTTTTATCTTCAAAACCTATCCTAAATCCACCTACATTCCTGCATCTTCCCCTCTGCCATTCTAGTCCAAGACAACTTTGTCTCTCACTTGGATTACCAAAGTACCTCTGCCATTGCCACTTTATAACCCATTATCACGCTGGAGAGTGACCTATATATGTTTGTTTTCAGATCAAATCATTCTCATGAATGAAACACTCTAAAGCTTCCCATTTCACTTAAAATAAATGCCAAACCCCTCAGGTTGGCCCACTAGGGCCTATATAATCTAGCCCTTGTCTCCCCCTCTGACCTCTAATCATAATGGGCTACCGTCTGCTCATTAAGCCACAGCCATACTGACTTTCCTTCCTGCAAACACAGATAAGCATGTTATACTTCAGGACCCTGCCATGTCCTCTGCTCCAAATCTCTTCCTACAGATGTTCACATGGCTGGCCTCTTCTCATCATATGGTAATCTTGGCTGAAGCCAGCAGAACTGCCTTTCTCAAACATGCTTGCCTCAGCCCCAGCATAGAAGGTCCCACCCCTAGAATATCAGTGCATACCCCTGCCCACACCATGTCTCCTGACCAGAGAGTTTTGAAGGGCCTCAGTTCCAGTGAAGGTGGTGACAGGTTTCATTTCACAAGCAGTCCAGAGCACCCCTAGCTAAAACTCACCACATTCAGGCCAGGGACCAGGCCAGATAAGCCTCTGCCAACCACCTCTCCAGGGCTGTCCCCATCCTCCCTGTCACATTAGCCTATCCTCTTTGTGTTATTTACCACTATTTGAAAGTATCTTGTTTATTTCTATTTGCTTTTTATTTGCTCTTCATTCTCCAGAAAGTAGGTTCCATAGGAGTCTTGGTTGTCTTATTTATTGCTGTGTCTCTAGTACCTACAATTGGCCATACCACACACTAGACACTCAATATTTGAGTGAATGATGTTGTTGAAGGAATGAATCACTAAATATGAAACAAACAAAAACTAAATCATTAACTTTTAAAAATTATTCTAGACTTTCAGATAGAGATTTTAGAGTCAAGGAAGACCCTAGATCTTCCCCCTCCAGTACCAAAAGAAATGGACAAAAGAAAAAAAAATTAGAAAACTAGCAAAAACTTCACCAGCAGCACCTGAAGGACATAAAATTGGAAAATTGAGGCCAAAGATAAAAACAGAAGATTCTGGGGCACCTGGGTGGCTCAATGGGTTAAGCCTCTGCCTTCAGCTCAGGTCATGATCCCAGGCCCCGTGTGGTGTTGTGCTCTCTGCTCAGCAGGGAGCCTGCTTCTTCCTCTCTCTCTGCCTGCCTCTCTGCTTACTTCTGACCTCTGTCTAATAAATAAATAAATAAATAAATAACCGGAAGATTCTGACAAGGCAAACTACAGACTGGCTTCTTTCAGAAGCAATAAAACAAGTCAAAATTCTGAAAATACTCATTTATGCCCCTCCCACTGTGAATACAAAAAGAAGAAATACCTGTGTCTTCCTTTCTGCTGACTGGTCTTTAGGTTGGTTAGAGAGGAACAGCTAGGAGAATAGATGAGTAAATCTGGACACTGATCAAGAGGGGCTCTGCAGTTCTGAGTAGGGCTGCCACTAGCTCATGGGGTGCCTCTGCATGGATTAGAGAAAGGTATATCCAACTCTGGGTACATGCAAACCCACATAGGATACCAGTTAGCTGAGTGTAGTAGAGCATGGCACACATCTCAGCCCACATGTATCTTTTGGCCAGAGCGCCTGTGTAGTGAATAACCTTTACAGTCTTACGTGGCAGTCCTAGTTCCAGGACTCCATCTTGAATTGAGGGAGTGATCCCAGTCAGGAGACTATCTCCCTACAGTAATAAGATATATCTCCTCTAGATTTCTACCCAGTTTCAGGGAACAGCAAAATGCCAGAGATCACATCCTCCAACGGAGGCTTTCACAGCTCCAAATGATATCTTTTCCACCAGACCCCTTCACCTAATTTTTAAGCTATAGAAAACAGATCGGAAAACACAATGGCTCTGCAACTCTATCTCAGAGGAACAGACCAATAGACTCCAAGAACAATGTCTAGAGAAAATATCTACAATATGTCAAAGAAAATAGAAATTCTGAGCAGAGTTGCTCAGGTTTCACTGAGCCATACGAAAAGAAGCATCATGGTAACTGCAATCATACTATAGTCAGAAAAGAAGGACGAGATAGAGAGAAGGAAATATATGTAGTAGCAGTATGTAAATCTCATGCTCTGTCTTTAAAATCTTGTATTTGCTATATCCCTTTACTGAGTCTTTAAATTTCTTTTGACTCATATGTCATACTCAGTTTTAGAAAGAAATAGTGTTTAGCCTTCAACTTCTAAGTCCTCCTAACAAGACAAAGGAAACCTGTGTGGAAAGGGGAAACTGATGCTGCAGAAGTAGAAAGGAGATGGAATTTTGAACAGTAAATCCATTAAGAATAAAGTTGAAGGCTGAAAATATTTACAATAATAATGTCCCATCTTTGTGTTTAAATAGCTTTGTGGAAATTAAGGTCACATAACAAAATGTAAAACATCATAAAACATCACAGTGTGAAAATAATTTAATAAGCAAATATCATGAAATGTGGGAAGTAAATGTGAGAGCAAGTATAATCACAGCTAATTTTCTCATCATTTATTCCCCATTCTTGGCAGGGAAAAAACAACATTAAATACAAAGGAAGTGTGTGTTATTAAAAAAATATAAAAATTCCTGTCTGTTAGTCCTTTTCATGACATGTTTTCATTAGCTTAAAGGAATCTTATAGGAAATAATCTTTCATGTAGTTAAAAAAATCTGAGTAATAGTGATAACTTCTCTTTTTTGCAGTTTTCTTTGTTCTATTAAAAAGAAACATAAATTTAATACTACTTATCAAAAGTAACATGTATAATATGATCCCACTGTTCTAAAATAATTTCTTTTTTTCTGCATATATGCATAGAGAGCTGACTGAAAGGAGAGTACCTAAAATCCATAATGGTTGATTCTGGGTGGTAGGCTTCTAGGTAATATATTGGTTTGGATTTGCAATTTGAGTTCATTTAGAAGTTCTTAGAGTCTGAAAAACTTTGGGATGACTTGTTGCATTTTTCCAGATCTCACTTGAGTTTGTTTTTTTTTTTTTTAATCTCTCTAAGATGAACATTTCAGACTACTGTTTTATTCCTAGTAAGATACAAAGCTGAGCAACATCCAAACAGACTTACTGTCCCTCCCTGCCCTCTGATGAAGGTGGGATTCTTCAATTAAGCAAATAGCTCCAGGCTCTGAACTTCTCAGGGATGATGCCAGTTGCCAGATGGGGGTGGGAGGGGTCCTATACTCTGCAAACCAGCTCCTACAACATCTGGCAGACTGTCATTCCAAAGGAGAGATGTGCTGATCTCTTTTGAAAACTTCTCTCAGGGCAGAAATTGTCAGCCTAGGGGAACATTCCAACATAACTCTCATTTCATTTGGGACACTGAATTTTTTTTTTAATTATTTAATAAGAATTTACAAAGCAAGCAAAAAACCTATTTGGACAAAGAGAGGTGTGTGTCAGGAAATTTGCAAACAGTTTATAGTCTCTCCCCTGTTAGAGGTCCATAACCTATTTTCTAGGAAGGAACACATGGATCTTTATAGTACTTTGCTTAGGAGCATGACAAAAATTGTGCTGGTAAGTCCAATTTGTTTTCCATGATGAGGAAAAACATCACATGGCCATTTCATAGACACTGAGACCTACACAGTACTTTGTCAAAGGTCTCCCATTACAGGATTATTAGTTTTAGTTTTTTTTTTAATGCAGTTTATATTGCAGAAACAAAGATAATTGAGTTTTTGAGAGTTCCAAGTTTGGCATTACAAATTAATAGTTTATTATAAAAGTAAAACCATTATTAGAACCTCAAGTAGGTATTTTAAGCCAAGTGAAAATTATTTCTTGACCTTATTATGTGACTAGCATTGGGTTCTTTGATGTCCTAATATGGACATCAAATTCTCATATCTCTGTCTCACTATCCAAGAAAGTTAGGAGACTACTTTCTATTACAGTTGTTTAAAAATAAAACTTAAGAATTAGATCATAATGGTTTTTCAGTTTTCTTTTTAGAATATGGCTGCATATCAGAATCGGAAAATCAAATACAACCACAATCAGCACTGAAAGTAAGTTCATTTTCATTTTGGTTTTTTCCCCAAATACCTGTATAAAGGCTGATCTCTTTCAGAATAAATACTTCCAAAATGATGTGGATTTTTCACAAAAATCTTCATGAAAATACACTGGAGAATTAGCAAGAATGACTAAGAATGTGAGTCCTTTGACCCTCATGTGATCATTTCTGTTAATAGGCAACTTTGGGGAACATATATAAGAAATAATAGCAATTTCAAAATGGTTCAATTTCGTGCTCGCTTCGGCAGCACATATACCAAAATGGTTCAATTTCATACCATGTTTCATTTTATTACAGGCCCTTCAGCATCAGCTGGAATCATTTCAGGCTCTCCGAATTCAGACTTTGCAGAATGTTAGTATGGTATGTTTCTTTTAATCTCTATTGGGAAATACCCAAACTTAAGATATCACCCCACATTTCCAAGCTAATGACCACTAGCCAACTGATTCATTCATGTAGAATGTAATAAAATAAGGCCACAACATATTCCAGGCTCAAAATTTGAGGGAAACTACATTCTATTATAGTTGAATTTGGATACTACCAATATATAGCCTACAAAAGGGAACTCTCATATAAGTGATCTGAAATCTAACTCAAATTGACCCAGGGAAAAAGTATATTTTATTAGCACAGGTAACTGAAAATCCTAGGGACAGTTCACTTGGCAGTGGCTTAATCCATATGATCAGGCCTTTGGTCATCAGAAACCATCTCACTCTTTATTTTGGTTCTACTTTCCACTGTACTGGATTCTCAGATTCCATGTGGTACCAAAAGGGCTTCTAGAAGCTCTAGGCTTTTATCCTTCCAGATTCCAGTCGGCAAAGAGACCATGTTTTTTTCTCCCTTATACTGAATTCTTGGCCTGATTATGACTGCCTGAGATTGTGTCATATGCAGTGCTTGAATAAATAAATCGCGTTGAAAGGAAGGCAGTGTTCTGACTGGTTAGCTCTCAGTCATGCGCAGCTGAAAGTGGGATCACCAAAGGCACATGGACTTCATCCAGAACAAATGGGGGATAGTACTAACAGAAGGATAGGGTATGGATACTGGCGGTGCATAACACAACACATACTCACTGAAGATCCAATATAAACTTCATCGTAATATTCTTATACTAAAAGCAGCTCCAGGGAAATGGCAAGAGAAGACAGACTGATGAGAGAGATTCTGATCAGAGACAATTCTGATGAGAGAGATCAAAAGTCTCTGCTTTATTCAACAATATAAAAAATCAAAATCCAAAATTACTTGAATGTAGTTCATAAAATTTTATCATTTTACTAAAGTAAGTTTTTCTTATAAGGCCATATAATAATATATCATATATATAATATACATATGATATAATAAAGCCATAATTTTCTTTAAAATTTTTAATTTTCTTTAAAAATTCCTTTAATGATAGAGATTATTATAAATTAAATACATTTGTTTTATATTCTATATGATGGGAAAGAATTTTTAGGTCCAGGAAATTTAAAGGTATCTTTTAATTATAGTATCTATTATCCCTATACATTCATATGTTTCTTATGTTTAGAAGTTTATAAACTATAAGTTTATAAGTGTATAAATCTGAAATCAAATTATAACATCAATTTATCTTTTAAAGGTACAGTCTGAAATCAGTGAAATCTTGAACAAAAGTATTATTGAAGTAGAAAACCCACAATATAGCTCAGAAAAAAATCTAGTATTCGGCACATGCATTGAAAAAGCTTTGGTATGTTATTCTGTACAAAACTATTTCTATATTCAGTCACTTCAAAAACGTTACTACAATCAGATTATCTTCACCTTTACATTTTTAACCTTCTTCAAGGGTCAAATGGACTGTCAGAGGAATACCTAAAATATTCCCAAGTAAATTGAAATATAAGGCAGGTTTTTTTAGCCTGTCTATCCACTTAAGAATTTTTCTACTTTTAGGATTGACCAAGACCTGAGGTGAATTCTTTAGAAACAGGCTGGAACCAGAGTCACTCTGTCTACAGTGATTAGAACTCACATTTCTAGAATAGACACAGCCCTAGAGTCATCTGAAATAGGAATGCAAGCTAAGGTTGACAAATAGCCCAGAGTGGAAATACTCGTCTTCCTTAAATTTCCTACTGCATTTGACCTATTGCTTCTATCTTCCCCATCTATCTACAATGGTCTCTTAATGGGTTCTAAATTTCTATTTCTGATATTGAAGGGTTGGCCCATGTATGTCAGCCTCTGAGGAAATAAATATAATTTCTAAGCAAACTGTGAAGACCAGAGTTACAGATCTCAAAATAACTGCTGTTAGATTTTTCTGGAGAAAATGAGTCATATTCATTAGGCTTCTTTGCCTATAGAAATGGATAAAATGTTCATCTGGGCTATAAAAATAAATCCCCCACAAAATATTTTCTTGATTTTCTTATCATGTGGCAAATGATAGTACATTTATACTATGCTTTTTTATTGTCACTAGCCTATAGAGAATCAAGAAGAAGTCCTTTCTATGGAGAAAATTCATCCTTTTGAGGAGTCCAACACTGTTCATTCAACAGAAGAAAAATTCAGCAGTGATACTGTTAACAATCTCTGTCAAGGTATAGATATTCCATCCCAAATACATTTCAAGAACCTATTAACTTGGAGAACTTCAACAGATAATTCAGCTTCAAACATAATTATGAACCCCTCAGAAAATTCTGACATATTAAAGAATTATAATAACCTTTATAGTTTTCTACCTCATGCACCTCAAAATGTGATGTCTCAAGCTGATACAGTAATTCTGGATAAATCCAAAATTACTGAGCCTTTCCTCAAGCATGGATTTTGTGAAAATTTAGATGATATCTGCCATTCTATCAAACAAATGAAGGAAGAACTAAAGAAGTCACATGATAGAGAACTGGCACTTACAAATGAACTTCAGACTTTAAAAACTGACACAAATGTTCCAAGAAATGGTAAATATGACCTGTCCCACAGTCACAAAGAAGAAACTAACTTTATTAAGGAAGAAAATATAGAAAGTAACTTAAATGAAGATATAAAATCAAAGAGAATTTCAGAATTAGAGGCATTAGTAAACAAATTACTCCCATTCAGGGAAACCGTATCAAAATTCCATGTGAATTTTTGCAGGAAATGTAAAAGGTTATCTAAGAGTGAAATGCACAGGGGAAAGAGAAATGAGAAAAACAGTAAAGAAATTCCTATCACTGGCAAGAATATTACAGATTTAAAATTCCATTCCAGAGTTCCAAGGCATACACTGTCATTTTTTGACCCAACAAAATATGAAATGAAAGACAAAGAGACACGACCACTATCAAAACAAGGACCAATAATGTTTGAAAATGAGAAAACATCCAAAGTCAATTCTGTTACTGAGCAGTGTGTTGCAAAAATTCAGTACTTACAGAATTACCTAAAAGAATCTATGCAGATACAGAAAAAAGTAACGGAACTGGAGAATAAAAATCTAACCCTTAAGAACAAAATAAAACCTCTTGTCTTTACTACACAATCTCTGATACAGAAAATCGAAACGTATGAAAAGGAACTTAAGAATCTGGTTGAAGAAAAGAACGCTATTCAGTCCAAGTTAATTAAAACAGAAGAAGATGGTAAAGAATGTCTTAAAGAATTGAAAAAATTAATTAGTAAATATAATGTTCTTGTAGGACAAAACAAAACTCTAGAGGAAAAAAATAGTCAACTTTGTTTGGAGAAGCAACAAATGATAGAAACATTAGATCAACTAAAAAGTAAAGAACACAAAACCCAAAATGATATGGCCATTGTCAATAATGAAAATAATAGAATGAGTATGGAAATGGAATCACTGAAAACAAATATTCTATTGATACAAGATGAAAAGGAAATGCTAGAGAAAAAAACATACCAGCTTCTAAAGGAAAGAAGCTCAGTTGAAAATGAACTGAAGGAAAATCAACTAGAGATAATGCAGCTAAAAGAGAAAGAAAGGTTGGCAAAAACTGAACAAGAGACGCTTCTTCAAATAATAGAAACAATTAAAAATGAAAAACTTAATCTTGAAACAACATTACAAGAATCCATTGCTGCTAGACAAATGATGGAAAGAGAAATTGAGAATATTCAAACCTACCAATCTACTGCAGAGGAGAATTTTCTGAAAGAAATAAAAAATGCAAAATCAGAAGCAAGTATTTATAAGAATAGTTTGTCAGAAATGGGCACTGAATGTGAAATGTTATCAAAAATGGTAATGGAAATTAAAACAGATAATCAGATTCTAAAAGAAGAACTAAAAAAACATAGTAAAGAAAATATAAAATTTGAAAATAGCATCAGTAGACTTGCAGAAGATAAAATACTTTTAGAAAACTATGTAAGAAGTATAGAAAATGAAAGGGATACCTTAGAATTTGAGATGCGGAATCTTCAAAGAGAGTATTTAAATTTAAGTGAAAAAATCTGTAGTCCACAGAAGGACCCATCAAAAAAGGGTTATATTTCAAGAAGAGAGAAATTCCATTTGGACAACTATGATACTTATGAAGACACCTCCAGTCCTAGGAGTAGGCCTTTGGCTCCTGATTTGAAAGGTATGTAATATTGTGGTGAATTAGTAGAGATGTATTTAAGATTTTTTTCACCCACTGAGCACTAGCCAGAGTACAGTAATAAGAAGGAAACTTTTAAGATGAATACAATTTAGTCTTATAAGATTTGTATCCAATTTATTATATACTGGAATTATTTAGGACCTTTGCTCTTTGGGGGCACCTGAGTGGCTCATTTGGTTAAGTGTCTGTCTCTTGATCTCAAGTCTTATCTCACGGTCACAAGTTCAAGCCCCGCATTAGGCTCAATGCTGGGCATGGAGCCTACTTTAAAAAAAAAAAAAAAAAGAGAGAGAGAGAGAGAGAAAGGATTTTTTCTCTTTTGATAAGACTCATGTTGTTACTTATACCACTTCTCTACATTGTATATGCACACAGCAACTTTGACAGAGAGCAGAGATTTTGTTTCTGTTTTATCAAGTATACTTGGCACTCCCATGTTAAAAAAAAAAATCTTTTTTTTCCAGGAATTCCAAGTCAACTATATCAATTGCTTCCATCCAAGATATGTAAATAAATTTCTAAAATCAATGTTTCAAAATCCTTTGTCCAGTACTTTTTTCTCCACAAAATTATTTTTTAATTTATTTATTTGAGAGAGAGAACATCTGGGGGGTGGGGAGAGATAGAGGAAGAGGGAGAGAGAGAATCTGGAGCAGTTTAAAAGAGCAATTAACATATAAAAGGTAGTTCTA
The DNA here is from genome assembly GCF_022355385.1 of Mustela nigripes. Lineage (NCBI taxonomy): Eukaryota > Metazoa > Chordata > Mammalia > Carnivora > Mustelidae > Mustela > Mustela nigripes. The sequence goes on along the minus strand of NC_081574.1, from coordinate 15,277,481 downwards.
GAACTTTGCCAAAACATGGAGGAGCTGGGCGAACGCTTTCCAAGTCATAGGGACTGAAGAATGACACCTTAAAAGCACAGATGAGAATAGAGTCTGGTTGCCCTGACTGGCTGCCTCAGTAAACCCTGGGACCACAAGCACACACCAGCCCCAGCTGTGATGGGACACAGAAAAAACGCTATAGCTTAAAAGGCGAAAGGAGGGGCGCCTGGGTGTCTCGGCTGAGTGACCAGCTCTTGATTTTGGCTCAGGTCGTGGTCTCAGGGTCCGGGACTGGAGCCCCACGTGGAGCTCCATGCTCAGTGGGCAGTCTGCTTGAGATCCTCTGCCCCCTCCCCCTTACCCCTACCCCCACGCTCATTCTGGCGCATGCAGGCGCTCTCCCTCTCTCTCTAAAATAAATAAATCTTTAAGTTAAAAAAATAAAAGGGCAAAGGAACCGCAGGAATACTCCCTGAAGCCGAGGGACTGCTCAACACCACAGCAAGCCCCGGAACTGCAAGCCCGCAATAACCCCAGTTGCACCTGGGCATGGAGGGGGTGGGGATTAAATTAAGAAAAAAAAATGCTTTTTTATATTTGTTTTTGCCTTTTATTTCTTTTTTTTTTTCTTTTCCCCCCTTACCCCCTTTTTCTTTTCTTTAAAAAGATGAAGTTTAACATTGCGCCTGGCATATGAGATAGCACTAGAACTCCACCAGAGGCTAGGGGAGCTGCTGGAACACTCTCTGGGTGGGAGGGTCTGGTGGATATGGTTTACGCTCCCCCTTGAAAGCATGGACCAGTGCATGGTCCAGGTATCCTGGCTGACCTGCCGTCTCAGTGAGCCCCAGACCTGTAGCCACATAAGCCCCAGCCACCCCACCAAGGCAGCCGAAGGACAGTGCGCACCAGGACACCTCTGAATAGCATTCACTATAGCCCCATCCCTCACACCAAGGTGACACAGGTACAAAGCACCCCAGAACACAAGAGGCCCTCACCACTTCGCCTTCAGTTTATTAGGGCTCCCTAAGTATAAAGCGCTCCAGAACCTTTGAGTGGATGTCTGCCTCAGACACAGCTGTCTGGCAGGGTGCCCCTCACACAGAGCACCCTAGAAACATTTGCTGGTGTTGCATTGGTTTCAGCTACCCCACAGGGTACCCCTATGCAAGGCACCCCAGAACACACCTGCCTGTACCAGACTCAGTCCCAGCGGCCTGGCCAGAAGACCCTCCTCACTGAGAACATGGTGCACCCTGGCTTGCACCCAGTTCAGCTTTAGCTGTCCTGCTAAAGGCGCCCCCTTTGCAGAGCATCCCAGGACCTCCTGGCCTGTCCCCCATCTCAGAGTCAACTGTCCCTTCAGGATACTCACAGATAGTCCTGGAACACTCATTTATATCTACATCAGCTTCACTATCCTGCCAAGGTGTCCTCTGTACATAGAGACCCAACCCTCACCCCCATGCCCCGAGTGCATCCACTTGAGCTCAGCTGTCCTGTCACGGCATCCCCTGGGCGGTGAGCTCAGGGACCTCCTGTGCACAACACCTAGGCTTCAGCTTCCCCCTGCTCTGGGCACACCTTGCTCAGAGCATCCCAGGGCACCCCAGCTTATACCCACTTCAGCTTCAGCTGTCCTGCCAGGGTGCCATCAGCACAGAGAATCTTGGGACACCTTGGCTTGTGTCCACTTCCGCTTCAGCTGCCCTGCTGGGCCTAAAGACACACAAACTGAAGTGAAGGGATGGAAACACAGTTACCATGCAAATGGACGTGAGCAGGGGAAAGCCGGACTAGCAATATTTATATCACACCAAATAGATTTTAAAACAAAGACTAACACGAGGCAAAGAAGGGCATTATGTAATGATAAAGGGATCAAACCAACAAGAGGACATAACAATTGTAAATATCTACACACAAAACACAGGAGCCCTTAAACATAAAGCAAATATTAACTAAGAGGAGAACTGACAGGAATGCAATAACAGCAGGGGATTTTAACACTCCACTTGCATCAGTGGATAGATCATCCAGGCAGAAAATCCATAAGGAAACAGTGTCTTGTAATGACACATTAGACCAGATAGACGTAACATACACAGAACAGTCCACCCAGAAACAACGGAATACACATTCCTTTCAAATTCACATGTGGCATTCTCCAGAACAGATCACGTATTAAGCCACCAAACAAGCCTCAATAAATTTCAGAAGATTGGATTCATACCATGCATCTTTTCTGACTACAATGGTATGAAACTAGAACTAAATCACAAGAAAAAAATTGTAAAAAACACAAACATGTGAAGGCTGAACAACATGATACTGAACCACCAGTAGGTCAGTGGAGCAAAGAATAAATTTTAAAAAGTACACAGAAACAAATGAAAACATGATGATTCAAAATCCTTGGGACCCAGCAAAATGAGTCCTAAGAGTATATAGCAATACAGGCTTACCTCAAGAAACAAGGGGAAAAAACAAAGTAAAAGCTCAACCTAACCCTACACCTACAGGAACTAGAAAAAGAGAAACAAAACCCAAGGTGGGTAGAAGGAAGCAAATAACAAAAGAGCAGAAATAAATGACAGACAGATACACACACACACACACACACACACACACACACACAATCAATGAAACCCAACAGATGGTTCTTTGAAAAAATAACCAAAATTTATAAACTCTTAGACTTATCAAGAAAGAAAAGAAAAAGGATCCAAATAAATAAAATCAGAAAAAAGACAGAATAACTGACATCACAGAAATACAAAGGATTATAAGAGAATATCATGAAAAATTATATGTCAATAAACTGGGACAGAATGGATAAATTCCTAGAAACACAAAGTCTTCCAAAACAATCAGGAAGAAATAAATATTCAAACAGGCCAATTACTAATAATAAAACTTAGCCAGTAATCAATCATCAAAAAATAAAGGTCCAGGACTGGGATGATTCACAGGTAAATTCTACCAAACATTTAAAGAAGAGTTAAAACCTATTTCCTTCAAACTATTCCAAAAAATAGAGAAAGGAAAGCTTCCAAATACATTCTATGAGGCCAACATTACCCTGATACTAAAAGCAGAAGACACCACAAAAAAGAAACATGGGTACAAAGATCCTCAACAAAGGGAGAATTGGGTGGCTCAGTTGGTTAAGCATCTGCCTTCAGCCGAGGTCATGATCCCAGAGTCCTGGGATCGAGTTCCACATCTGACTCTCTGTCCAGCAGGGAGTCTGTTTCTCCCTCTTCCTCTCTCCATCCTCCATTCATCCTCTCTCTCTCTTTCTCAAATAAGTGAAATATTTTTTTTAAAGATACTTAAAAAAATCACAAACCACATTCAACAATACATTGAAGGGATCACTCACCACAATCAAGTGGGGTTCATTTTGAGGATGCAAGAATGATTCAATATTCACAAATCAATCTAACACACCATACCAACAAAACAAAGGATAAAAATCACATGATCATCTCAATAAATGCAGAAAAATTTTCATAAAATTCAATATCATTTTATGATGGAAAAAAAAATTCAACAAATTGGGTTTAGAGGAAATACACCTGAACATAAGAAAGGCCATTTTTTAAAAATCCACAGCAAACATCTTACTCAATGGACAAAAACTGAGAGCTTTTCTTCTAAGATCAGGAACAAGACAAAGATGTCCATTCTTACCACTTTTATTCAATATAGTACTGGAAGTCCTAGCCACAACAATCAGATGAGAAATAAACAGCATCCATATTGGTAAAGAAGTTAAAACATCACTATTTGCAGATGACATGATACTATACATAGAACACCCTAAAGACTTCACAAAAAAAAAAAAATGTTAAAAATAACAAAAACAGTTAGAAGTAACAAATGAACTCAGTAAATTTGCAAGATATAAAACACCCAGAAGTTGGCAGCATTCCTATACACTAATAATGAAGTAGCATAAAGAGAAATTAAGAAAATAACTCAATTTACAACTGTACCAAAAAGAATAAAATATCTAGGATATTATTTAACTAACAAAAGAGGTAAAAGGCCTACACACTGAGAACTATAAAACACTGATGAAAGAAATTGAAGATGACACAAACAAATGAGCTTGGGTTAAAAGAATGTCCATATCACCCAAAGGAACCTACAAATTGAATGCAATCCCTATCAAATACCAACAGCATTTTTCACAAAACGAGAGCAAAAATTACTCAGATTGCATAGAATCACAAAAGACCCTGAATAGCCAAAGTAATCTTGAGAAAAGGCAGGGGGAAGGGACAAATGTGTGAAGAGGGGTGGAAAATGGAGGCTTTTAGTTATGGAATTAATAAATTACAGGAATAAGAGGCACAACATAAGAAATATAGTCAATGATATTGTAACAGCATGGTGTGGTGACAGATGGTAGCTATACTTGTAGTTAGCATAGCATAATGTTTAAACTTGTCAAACCACTATGTTGTAAACCTGAAGCTAATGTTACATTGTGTGCCAACTACATTCAAATAAAAATTAATTTTAAAAAAGTATGATGCTCACAAATGTGAAAAACTATGGTCTCACATTCTCCTTTATTATAAAATTTACAAATGGCAAAAAAAAAAAAAAGAATGAATTTGGGTATTGAAAAAAGAAGTAAAGGTGAGCATTGTAACAATTTAAATACAGAATTAAGACTAAAGACTTAAAACAGTTACAAAATAGAATATTTGTGCTAACACCGCTGCCAAAAACCCAAGTAGATCCTTTTACTTTTAACCTACGTGTTTACATTGAAAGTGGGTTTACTTTAGAAAGCACATAAATGGGTCTTTCTTTTTACCAAGCCTGATAATCTATGCCTTCAAAAAGCAGTGTTTAGCTATTTACATTTAATGTAATTATCAATATGTTTAATTCAATTGATTTTTATGTATTTGATTTCTATTTATCCCATCTATTTTATTCCTTTTATCTTTTCCTGCCTTCTTTTGGATTAAGTACTTAGGATTACATTTTCTCTCCAATTTATCTTATCAGGAATCTGTTGGCTTTTTTTTTTTTTTAAAGATTTTATATATTTATTTGACAGAGAAAGATCACAAGTAGGCAGAGAAGCAGGCAGAGAGAGAGAGGGAAGCAGGCTCCCCGCTGAGCAGAGCCCAATGCGGGGCTCTATCCCAGGACCCTGAAATCATGACCTGAGCTGAAGGCAGCGGCTTAACCCACTGAGCCACCCAGGAGCCCCTCTGTTGGCTTTTTAAAGGCTTTCCTGCAGTCATATATTTTTAGCTAACTACTGATTTTCTTCAAATGATACTATAGCAATTCATACACAATGGAAGACTCTTGTATCTCTATTTCCCTCCTCCCATTTTTGTGCTACTGTTTAGAATTTATTTTTGTTTATGTTATAAACCCAACACATTTTTAATAGTTTTACTACAAATAGTAAGTTATCTCTGACTCTTTAAAGAAATTAAACCAGGAGAGGAAAAGAAATTTGGGTGCCTGAGTGGGTTAAGCCTCTGCCTTTGGCTCAGATCATGATCTCAGGGTCCTGGGATTGAACCTCGTGTGGGGTTCTCCACTCAGCAGAGACCAGCTTCACCCTCTCTCTGCCAGCCTCTGCCCACTTGTGATCTCTGTCAAATAAATAAAATCATTTTTAAAAGGTCTTTCTATTTATCATTACTAGCATCCTTTTAAAATTTTTTTTTATTGTATTTATTTATTTATTTATTTATTTATTTATTTAAGTAGGCTTCATGCTCAACATTGGGCTCGAACTCACAACCCTGATATCAGGAGTCACATGCTCCAATGACCCAGCCAGTCATGTCCTCTTCTAGCATCTTTTAAACCCATGTTTCCATCTGATCATTTTTATTCTACCTAAAAATTTCCCTTAACATTTGTTGTAATCCAAGTCTTTATTTTACCTTAGTGTTTTGGAAAAAAGAAATGGAAAAAAGTGTTTCAGTGAATATAGAATATATATATATATTATATATATATAGAATATAGAATTCTGAATTGACAGTTTCCTTGAACTCTTTAAGTTGTCATTCTTTTTCTGACTTGCATCATTTCTGATAAGAATTCTCATAGTCTTTTTTTCTCTGGCAGATGTTAAGATTTTTCTCTTTATCACTGCTTTCCAATAATTTTATTGTGATGTGTCTTGTTGTGCATTTTCTTTGTTTATCCTGCTTATTATACCTTGGGCATCTTAGATTAGGGTCTTTCTTCATATTTGGAAACTTTCAGCCACTATTTCTTTAAATCCTTTTCTCTCTGCCACTTTCTAAGACTTGATAACACATATGATACTTGATACTGTTCTAAAGCTCACTGACATTCCTTTCATTTTCTTTTTAGTCTTTTTTTCTGTTTCACTTTGAACGTTTTCTATTTTTATATCTTCAAGTACACTAGTTTCTTTTTTTCCTTTTGCAATGCCTAATTTGTTATTATCCCCATTTACTAAAAATTTTCATTTCAGATATTTTCTTCTTCATCTCTAGATTTTCCATCTGGTCTTGGTTATGCTTTTAATTTCTCTCCTCATTGTGCTCATATTTTCCTTTAAATACATTAACATAGTTATAATAGCTAGTCTAATATCCTTGCTGCTGATTCCATCTTCTCTGCCATTTGGGGGCTTGTTTCTGATAAGTTTTTTTTTTTTTCTGGTTATTTGCCTGCTTCTTGGCATGCCTAGTAGTGTTTTATTAGAAGGCAAACACCATATTTCATATTGTTAGTTGTCCCCTTTACAGAAAAGGGGGTAGTTCTATTGAGATTAGTTACTTCTGTTTCATTTTGATCCTTAGAGACTTGTTTTGAAACTTTTGTTAGGGTGGGTCTAGTGCAACCTTTATCACAGTCTAGATCCCCTAAGAGACTGACAAAGACCCTCCATGGGCTGATAGGAACTCCCCATTCTCAAATGATGCCTGGTGCTCTACAAGCTGTGGAACCACTTAACTGACAAGTCCCTAGTTGTCCTTTGCCTTCTTTCATGGGGTTAAATTCCATGTGCCTTAGGTGTCAGCAGAATTAAGGGTACTCCAGTGCACAATTCTAAACTTTTTTCCTATGTAGCTCTTTCCTCTCTAGAACTCTACCCCATAAATTCCAGACACTTTAGACTCCCTGAGTTCCGATTTCTGTCTCACCTGAGCAAGGCTACCATACTTTGAGGTTTCCCTCCATCATCTCCAGTCCAGAAGGTGCCTCCAAATAAAAAGCAACTGCAGTTGTTTTTTTTCTCATTGATCAGTCTTGTACTGTGTCCAATGTCTAAGAAGAGGGGTTGTGTATGTTTTGTACAGTTTTCAATTGTTTAAGTTAGGAGAATAAGTCCAGCCCCTCTTATTCTACCTTGGCCAGAAGGCAATTTGGGACAGTTAAGTTTGGGAAGTTTAGAAAGTCCTATGAATGAACAGAACATAGCAGTGATTTTTCTAGGTAGCTAGTAAATCTGTAGGAATGTTTTTCCACTGACTCTCCCTCATCTCTAGAAAAGCTGCCTGTGGCTATGGGTATGTGTATACAGCTATTGACTAGCCATTCTTCACTTGAAGGTGTCTAAGTAGGGAGCCACACTTAGGCTATGGAGGCCTCCAGAAAAACCACCACGCTAAGTATTATTATGAGAATAATGCCAGAATAAAAACCTTACTCTTGTAGCCCTAATTTTCCTTAGGTAAATCTTCCAAATGTTTAGAGGCAAGATCTTTTAGATTTTTTTATCTGGGGTTAAAATTCTGGGCTGCCCAAAGCACTGAGAATAGAAAAGAGGTGGGAGGAAAAAAGAAATAGACTGAGAAAGTCTTTCCTAAACACACTTTAAGTTAAATGTTTCTAGCTTGCTCTTTCTTTCTTTCTGGTCTATTGTATTTTTTTGAAACTCCTTATTCTCTGATGATCCCTTTACATTATACATTTTTCTAGAAATGGAAATAATTTTCCATTATTTTAATGTTATATTTTCAGTGTCAGAGAAAGAATGCCAGCAAATAAATGTGTTCTCCCTGCCAGTTTTAATTGGCATTCAATTTAAATGCCCTATTAATAAGTAGTCCCATACTATATTTTTGGTTGGAACAAATATCCTCTTTCAAATTTTCCTACCAGTATTTTCATATTTGGTCTTCAAAATAAAATTTAGAAGTAGCTATTGAAGTTTTATTATTTTTAATTCTGTAGGGCTTTTGACTAAACTGCATTTAATCTATTGATGTAGTAGAAATAGAATGTTTACATATTGAGTCTCCCTGGAACATCATACATTGTTCAGGCCATTCTTTTATAGCTGCATTTTAATCTTAAATTTCCATAGTTTGTTTTCTATTGTAAATACAATAGCTTCACACTTTCTAATTGTCATATTAAAAAAAAACTTATCTTTTTTGCAGATCATTATATACATCCTGTTTATTGGCCTATTTTATTATTTCTAATATTGTTCAATAATTTCTTTTTACATCATCGGTAACTATATCATCTGCAAGTTATGATATTGTATTATTTTTTAATATTTATTCCCCTCGGGAATTTTTTCTTGTCTTATTGCATTAACTGGATTTTCCAATAGTGTTAGAGTTATTGATGGCTCCAGCTTAATGTTAGTTACAATTCTGATAGATATCCTTTATAAAGTAAGAAAGGGTCTTCCTAATCCTCACCTTCTAAGAGGTTTTAAGTGGAAAAGGTATTTAATTTTGTAAAATGGCTTTTTAGCATCTATCGGAAAAACATGTATTTTTTCCATTTTAATATATTAAATTATTATAATAATAGATCCAATAATGTCAAGCTATCATATAGCCATAGAATAATCAATCTTATTTTATGATCATTTAAAATGTGGACTCCTTTGGCTAGTACTTGATTCCGTTTTTTTTTAATGAGTGAAAAATATTATTTTCCTTCCCAGCTATCCTTGTTCAGTTATATTAGCCTCATAAAATAAATTGAAACTCTTTTCATATTTTTTCTATGACCAAGATAATATAAATAACAAAAGGTTGCAGCACTTCAGTGGCTCAGTCAGTTAAGTGTCCAACTCTTGATTGTAGCTCAGGTCATGATCTCAGGGTCATGAGATGGAGCCCTGAGTGGGCCTCTACACTCAGTGCTGTGTCTGCTTGAGATTCTCTCTGTCCCTTTCCCTTTGCCTCCTCTACTCGCACATGCGCACTCTCTCTCTAAATAAACAAGTGACATTTTAAAAAATGAAATCAGTGACCATCCTAACTAATTTATGCCCCTTAAATCAAGTGTGTGTGTGTGTTCCTCTGTTATCATTTCAAATATCTTAGTTTCTCCACAGACTTCACTATTCCTATAACTGGTTTCTGTGTTTGCTTTTCTGTAAATTGACACAATGCATTTATGTAAACTCTTAATAAGCTCTGCCAACTGTCATACTGCTTCTTACACCCTCCAGTAAGGTATTAGATGAGCATTCCCATCTATGAATATTATATGAAGTGTGTACTGCCATTAGAGGCACATCAATAAAAATTAGTTATAGCTAACAAAGGTAAAAGTGTAAATGAGCAATTATTTAGATTTTAATAAAATTTAAAAATATATACCTCACTGCAAAAGAATTAATACATCTTTAAGGCTTATTCAGAAACACTTATCAATATATATGACTTTTATTCAGTTATGTGCACCTGGTGAAATTATTCCCAAAGACAAATGTATTCCCTCTGGGTCACATTACATCCTGGATAATGTCTTCAGGATGTTCAATCTACACTGTCTTTTGCACAGGAAATAAAGATTTTAAATATTCTTTTAGAAAAAAGTAAATAGTATGAGATATAAAAATAAATAAATAAATAAATAAAATATTAAAAAATAAAATAAATGATATAAAAATAAATATATATTGGAGACATTCCCCCCTCAAAGTATGTATGTATGTGTATACATATGTGTGTGTGTAATAGATACATATTACAACAATAAAAATTTTCTGTACCATCTGTAATCCTTTTAAAAGCCAGATTCAGCTGAATTGACATAAATCCCCCCTGCCGGGAAAAAAAAAAAAAAAAGCAGGTTGAAAAGAAGAGTACTGCAGCCTTCATATATTCTGATTTCCAGCTCTGAGAAGTCTAGAATGGCAAAAGGACACGTACTAAGGAAATCACCGTCGATCAAAAATAACTTCCCCAATATATTACATTAATAGAGATAAATTTCCTTTTTTAAATACTACCACTACCACCCCCAATTGAATAAGGATTGTTAATAAAGACCTTACTGTAAATTACAGTATGTCTGTAAATCATATCTTTTAAGAACAGGTATTTTTTAAAGCGGTAGGGCAAATGAAAAAGAGATAATCTGGGAACAAGGGAATAAGACCTAGAGGGAGATGTTCCAGGAGAGGCAGCTTTGGACAGCTACAAATGCGCATGACAGGACACCAAAGACAAACTTCATCCACCTTGTAACTTTGTATTTTTATAAGATACTCAACTAAAAGGGCATTCCCCATTTTCCCTTCCTCCAACTCATCCTGGGGCTGCCACTGGCTAATACGAAGTTCTACACAGGCCATAAATAGAAGGCATGAAACTACATAAAAGGAGACATTTACCTCACTCTGTAAAGTGTATACATTAATCTATGCAATAGGAGTGGATCCATATTTCTTTTTGATGTTAAGAATGCTTTAATGGGCTGTGACACTTGGGAGAAGCTGTCATTCCAATTTTCAGATATCTCCAGGAAGAAATACAAGGTAAGAACTTAATGTGCTCTTTCCATCCCACCAGCCCCAGCCTTCACCCTGGATTTCCAAGCTTGCAATTCTTCAACATTAGGACTAAGCTTTCAAATGATAGACAGCACTTAAGAATTTTATGGAAGGTCTAAACATTATATTCTCCCCAGAACACATATCTAAACAAAGATCAATAACCATATATTAAATTATTAAGAAATACTGTTTATTTGTTAAGTAATAGTACTAAAGCAAGGAAGAATATTAGAATTTCAGGCTCAAATATCTTTTAAATGTTTGAGATATGTTCCATATCTTATGTTTTTTGCAAATAGTTAGCACTCGATAATGATTTATTGGTAGTCACAACCTAGAAAGCTATTTGTCTTCCAGATGCTAATAGGACTGTACTGAAGCAGTCTTGTAGTTCTTCGTATTTAGTGCCCTAAAATTGGAAAATAAATGCACATTTAATTTTTTAGGTGTAGGTAATATATCTGTATATTCTTATAAAAAAAGTTTTGCAATAAAAAATTAATCATCTAAAACCAAACTCTCTCATCAGATTAAAAATTGTCACTTAAAATATAAATTAAGAGGGAAAAATTAGTTTGGAGGACCAATTTTAAATATCGCGCAGAGAGAATGCATGTATGTGAGCAGGCGGAGCAGAAAGGCAGGCAGGGGAGGGGAGGCCAAAGGGAGAGAGAAAGAATCTTAAGCAGACACCAGCCTACAAATAAATAATTAGGGTAAGGGATGCTTGGATGATTCAGTCAGTTGAGCATCTGACTTGATTTTGACTGGTCATATGATCTTGGGGTTGTGGGATGGAGCCCTGCATCAGGCTCTGCACTTGGTGCAGTGTTCTTGGGATTCTCTCTCCCCCTCTCACTCTGCATTTCCCCCTACTTGCAAGCCGTCTAAAATAAATAAATAAATAAAATCTTTAAATAAATAAATAAACCTGGGGTAAAAAAAAAAAAAAAAAAGCTAAAACTTGCTTTTGGATAATATTTACAATAATATAAAAAGTATCAATAAACTCAAAATTGCTAAACAGAAGATAAACTTCTGATTATCCAAAAGAGCAATGTTATTCTCTCTGCCACAAGCAAATTTATCATAGAACTTTCTCAGGTCTGTTCTATGGATAGAAAAGAACACTCGGAAAACCTGCAACTGTCCCCCTCCCCCACCTCCACAAAAAAAACACATCTATTTGAGGGTAAGTGTGGTGAAGAAAATACTGATTTTACCCTCTGGTTCTGTATTACGTAGATAGAGCTGGGCAGAGTACTGATAGAAAAGAGGCTTGCCAAAGGATGAAGATCAAAGGACATGAGAGAAGGACTCTATATATTCACATTTCCACCAACTAGTCCCTTAGAACATTATGCCTTTAGACAAGAGATTACATAAATAATGATGAGCAGTCTTATTTTGGGGATAGGAGAGTAAGATTTACATTATAATCATTGCTCACAAATGATACAGATGTACTGAGATATTTTAATGAAAGAAAAGATTATGAATTTGGTGTCCTTTACCTAATCTAGTGTATGGTTACACTGAAGTTAGAAATATATAAATTAGCTTAATTTGTAATAAAACTTTTTCAGTGAATAGATAGAAAGGTAATCAAATCAATTCTTCCACTTATGCATGATGTTGGACACAAACAAAGAAGGAATGATGGACTGTCCTTCTCTAATTTACATTTTGAACTCCTGAGAATTTTTTTCAGTTTTGAGAGTGCTCAAACCTTGGGTAAAATTGAACTTTTAAGATACTTTAATAATATACTTTTCTTTAAAGTATTATAAAGTGATGCTGATAGCTTTTTTAACTAACCAAAATATTTCCTAGAAGATTTCATAAAAGATTATTTCAAGGGCGCCTGGGTGGCTCAGTGGGTTGAGCCACTGCCTTCGGCTCAGGTCATGATCTCAGGGTCCTGGGATCGAGTCCCGCATCAGGCTCTCTGCTCAGCGGGGAGCCTGCTTCCTTCCTCTCTCTCTCTGCCTGCCTCTCTGCCTACTTGTAATCTCTCTCTGTCAAATAAATAAATAAAATCTTTAAAAAAAAAGATTATTTCAAACTTAAGAGGTCTTAAGTGTCATTAGAATTCCTCATAATTACTGAGAGCCTGAAGCCCACATAAAGATAATAATTTAACAAAGATCAAAAACACCCCTTTAAAAACAATGTTAACTGTACTGCTAACTGAACTATAAATATCTAAACAGCCTCAAACAACTCATAATGATACTACAGATTTGCTTTAAAAATAATGAACAGAATAGTTTATACAGATAAATTGGGCTTTTTCTATTAGAAATTTCAGAATATGGGGAAACTTCTACATGGGAGAGCCTCTACATAAAAGGAGCTGAGATTTTCAAAGACACTTAGATATGTCATTGTTTAAAGTATGTATAAATAAGAGATATTAGGGATCAAAAAGTCAAAAACAATTTCTCTTAGTTTACAGGCTAAGATAACATATTACTACCTTTTGACATTCAAAGTCATTATACTTTCAACCGGTCTGCTCTTTGGTCCACCTGGTGGGTGAAAAATCTTAGCATCTTTGCTGGAAATCTGGGTTGCCAATTTAACCACATAAGGGTCAGCAGAATGTGAAGGGTAAGGGTCAAATGTTCCTGCTTTCATTCCACCAGCCTACAAATAAAAATGAGACAATCTAATGTAGTTTTGTAAACTGCTTCTAACAAAATTAGATTTTGAGGAAGTTCAAATATATTTGTGTATTGTCTACGGAGTTGGTTTTACATTTAAAGAAAGTTGTCTGTACAGACATACCTCAGAGATATTGGGGGCTCAGTTCAAGACAACTGCAATGAAATGAATATCACAAAAAGCAAGCTAAAGATTTTTTTGGTTTCTCAGTACATTTAAAGTTATATTCACACTATGCTAGAGTCTATTAACTGTGTAATAGGATAGTGTCAAAAAGAACAATGCACATACCTTACTTTAATAATGTTTTACTGCTAAAGGCAAAAATTACTAAACATCATTTGAGCTTTCAGTGAATCATTATTTTTGCTGATGGAAATTCTTGCCTTGATGTGCTAATGGTTGCTTACTGACCAGGTGGTGACTGCTGAAGGTTAGTGTGGCTATGGCAATTTCTTAAAATAAGACAACCAAGTTTGCCATATTGATGGACTCTTCCTCTCATCAATGATTTCCTTGTAACACGCAACCTGCTTGACAATGTTTTACCCACAGCGGAGAACCTCTTTCAAATTGGAGTCGATCCTCTCAAACTCTGCTGCTGCTTTATCACCTAAATTTATGTCATATTCTAAATCCTTTGTTGTCATTTCAACAATCTTCACAGCATCTTCATCAGGAGTAGATGCCATCTTAAGAAACTACTTTCTTTGCTCAGACATAAGAAGCAACCCCTCATCCATTAAACTCTGATCATGAGATAATAGCAGTTCAGTCCCATCTCTGGGCTCCTCTTCTGATTCCAGTTTTCTTGCTGTTTCCACCACATCTTCAGTTCCTTCCTCCACTGAAGTTGGAACCCCTCAAAGTCATCCATGAGGGTTGGAATCAACCTCCAGACTGTTGATATTTTGACCTCTTCCCATGAATTATCGATATTCTTAATAGCATCTAGATTGGTGAATCCTTTCCAGAAGGCGTTCAAATGACTTTGCCCAGATCCATCAGAGGAGTCACTATCTACGACAGCTATAGCCTTATGATACGTATTTCTTAAATTATAAGACTTGAAAGTTGAATTTATTCCATGATCCATGGGCTGCTGAATAGATGTGTTAACAAGCATGAAAACAACAAATCTCATTGTATATTGCCATCACTCTTGGGTGACCAGAGGTATTGTCAATAACCAGTAATATTTTGAATCTTTTTTTTTTTTTCTGAGCAGTAGGTCTCAACTGTAGGCTTAAAATATTCAGTAAATCCTGTCATAAACAAATGTGCTGTCATCCAGGCTTTGTTGTTCCCTTTATAGAACCCAGAGTAGATTTATCATAATTCTTAAGGGCCCTACAATTTTGGTTATCTAAGTGGGCACTGGATTCAACTTAAAGCCACCAGCTGCGTTAGCCCCTAACAAGAGAGCCAGCCTGTCCTTTGTAGCTTTGAAGCCAGGCAGTGAACTCTCCTCTCCAGCTCTTGAAGTCATAGATGGTATCTTCTTCCAATAAAAGGCTGTTTCATCTACATTAAAAATCTGTTGCTGAGTGTAGCCACCATCATGAATTCTCTTAGCTAGGTCTTCTTAGCTGTAATTTGCTGCAGCTGTATCAGCACTTGTTGCCTTACCTTACACTTTTATGTTACGGAGATGGCTTCCTTCCTTAAACCTCATGGACCAACTTCAGCTAGCCTCAACTTTTCTTCTGCAGCTTCTTTACTTCTCTCAGCCTTCATAGGAAAGAGGGGGGGCCTTGCTTTGACATAAGGAAATGTTGAGGCAGCCTTGATCTTCTAAACACTAAAACTTTCTCCATCAGCAAGAAGCGGGTTTTGCTTCCTATCATTTATGTGTACTGGGGTAGCACTTTTAATTTCCTTCAAGAACTGTTCCTTTACATTCACAACTTGAGTAACTGTTTGGCACAACATTCCTAGCCTTTCAGCCTATCTCTGCTTTCAATATGTCTTCATCATTTCTAGCATGTGATTTAAAGTGAGACATGCAGGGCACCTGGGTGGCTCTGTCCATTAAGCTTCCGACTCTTGATCTTGGCTCAGGCCATGATCTCAGGTTCATGAGATCGAGCCCCTCATAGGGCTCTGCACTCAGCAGAAAGTCTGCTTGAGATTTCTCATTCCCTCTCCTCTGTACCTTCTCTCTCCAACTCTGTCTCTTTCTCCCTCTCTAAAAAAAAAAAAAATAATAAAGTGACACATGCAACTCCTCGTTTCACATGAACACTATTGCAGGGTTATTAATTGGCCTAATCTCAATATTGCTGGTTCTCAGGGAAGGGGGAATTCCAAGGGAGAATGGCCAGTCCATGGAGCAGTCAGAACACACGACACTGATCAGTTAAGTTCACCGTCTTACATAGGTGGTATTCCTGTTACCCCCCACACAAACAATGACAATAGTAACAGCAAAGATCACATTGATCACAGATCACCACAACAAATATACTAATAGTAAAGAAGTTCAAAATATTGCAAGAAGTATTAAAATGTGACACAGAGACACAAAGTAAGCAAATACTGTTGGGAAAATGGTGTCAATAGACGTGCTCCAAACAGGATTGTCACAAACCTGCAATTTGTTAAAAAAAAAAAAAAAACAAAAAAAAACCGTATCTGTGAAGCACAGTAAATCAAAGCCCAATAAAACTAAGTTTGCCTGTACTTTTCAAATACCAGCAGTCTCCCTGCCGCCAATTTTAAGGGGCAAGACACTTTAATTTACAAGAGTTCTCTATTAAAATGCAAATGTTTACAAAAAGGTAATATTCCAAATTCCTGTCAATTATTAACATTTTAGTAAGAGTTTACCAGATCAGGCTATCATCTAGTTAAGGAGTGAACCTATTACTGAGGGAATAAGACTTAGGTCAAATATATTTTAATACAGAAAGGAGCTGGGGGCTCAGAACAAGAGGATGCTCAGAGAAGAGGCCAAAGCTAAGATCTGTCCAACTGGGAGGCTAACATAACATTAGTTTATTAAATATCAGTCAATGATGAAAAAGATATAAAAAATAAAAGCTTTAAAAAATAAGGAATAGTACATAGAAACAGAAATGGAGAGGAAAATGTGATCTATTTTATACTTTTTTATAGTCTACTAAAAGAAGTCAATTATTTTTTGACCTGTGCATAAAAGAAATTATTTCCTTGACTATTTAAGCTGATTTGCCACAATTTTAATCTCTTTATTATATATAGCTACTAAGAAAACTCTACAGAATCATAATAAACCATTTAAGAAGGCATTCTTTATCTTACAGTATCTAAGCCAAATATACATGAAAATTAAATTAAAAGATATAATTTTAATATTTCAAGTTTTCCACCTGAGGACATATAGATTGTTTTGAATCTATGCTAACATCTACTCATAACAAAATAGATCAAAGCATACAAAAAAAAATGGACAGACCAGTTACACTTAATGTTATTGATGCAAAAATACTTAAAATATTAACAAATAAAATAAACTAGTACACTTAGAGATTAATACAACATGGGTAAGTGGAATTCATCCCAAGAAATCTATTATTATTATTCATCTTATAACAAGTAAAAAAGAGAAAAAAATGGTCTAAGTAGATTACACCAAAACATTCAATATAATTCTACATACATTCCTGATTTATCCCTATTTTTGGCATCTATAAACATGAAACACTAGAAAAAATTCAAGTAATTCAGTAAATTCAAGAGTAAGGCAAAGGATGGCCACCAATGCTAACCTACGCTATTAGACAAGAACATGACTTAAGAGCTACAAATACTGGAAAGGAGGGAGCAAAATTATTTGCAGATAATGTAATCATATATCTGAAAATCTAAAGAGAATCAAGTAATACCCATTAGAACATAAGAAAACTTAATGAAATAGCCAATTATCAAATGTTTTTATAAAGATAAATTACATAAGGGAATATATGATGGGGAAAAAAACATGTTGACTAGAGCCTTAAAATACATAAAATGCACGGTATATAAACCTGTGTGAAGTAAAATATAGAATTCTACAAGGTACTAAAGGTTTTTATAAGTAGTTTATTTCTAGATGAGAAGATTCAAATCATAAATATGCTAATACATCCAAAAATCTGAAGATTTAACTTTTAAGCAAAATACCAAACATCATCTTTCTCCCCAAATCTTTAGAAAATAACCTCAAAGTTCTAGAGAGTAAATGTGGGAAAATAGGCAATGTAATTTTTTTAAAGAGTAGCAAGAAGAAACTAGACCATACTAAATCAAAATGTAATTAAAAGTAGCTTGGTATAGATAGAAATAAACATCAAACAAAATAGAAATTGAAGGGGAAAATGGGAATTTTGACTTGACAAGGGTGCCATTTCAAAGCAGTGGTATTAAAAATTATTCTATCAGTGATATTAGTGTCTTTTTAAAAAAACGATTTTCTTGAAGTCTAATTCACATCAGTAAACTACCCATTTAAAGTTACAATTCTATGACTTTTGAGAGTTGTATATGCCCTTGAAACCATGACTGCAATCAAGATACAGAGCACATCCTCCCCCAAAGTTTCCCCCTGCCTTAAAAACTGGATTTTGAGGGGCACCTGTGTGCTCAGTAAGTTAAGCGGTTAAGTGTCTGCCTTCAGCTCAGGTCATGATCCCAAGGTCCTGAGATCAAGTCCAGCTCCCTGCTCAGCAAGAAGTCCACTTTCCCTGTCCCTCTGGACCTCCCCCAACTTGCACACACTCTTTTCCTCTCAAATAAATGAATAAAATCTCTGAGGGGAAAAAAAAAACCCTGATTTTGAGAAAGACAAAACCTGAATCCGTACCTTGCTCATGTCAAAACATATTTCAAATGAAGATTTAAATGCAAAAGTGTAACATTAATAGAAGGAATAAAAAATGTATATTTCTATAATATTGGTGGTAAGGAAAGTGATTCTGAGAATGACATAAAACTCAGCACAAAGAATTGATAAATTTGACCACATCAAATTATCAAATTTCTGAATAGCACAAAATACCATAAATGAAGTCAAAGGTTCAAGACTAAAAAAAATTATTTTCAACACAAATGACAAAATATCATTTACACATTAAAAGATCTTATAAATTGATACGAAAAAGACAAATATCCCAGTAGAAAATCTGCAGGGAAAATGAACAGGCAATGCACAGAATACTAAGGTTTGTAAACTATAAGAAGCATTTTTATTTTTATTCACACTTGTAAACCTCAGCAGAGTAGGAAAGAATTCATTTTAATCACCATTTCACAAACTAAAAGATGGTCTGGATTTTTGTGGTTTTGTGCCTAAGATCTAGAGAGGAACTGAGAAAATTCACTGTAAACTGAAATACACTTAAAGTCACAAATAATTATTTCAAGAACTCCATTATTCCCTATACTAGCCAGGCTTTGTGACTTTTCATAATTTTGTTAAAATAAATTTCACAATTCTTACTGTGCACAATACCAATGTGAATCATAGATGGAAGTTTGTTATTTACATGGCTAATAAAATGATTTGACAGAAAGAAGCAACAGTTCTTTATAATGTGTAATAATCTCATTAAAATTTTTTTAACTTACCTTTTTACCTGGAGAAGAGGGCTTAAAGGGGTGTGAAAGTAATTCTTTCTTCTCTGTTTTTTTAATTGGTGGTAAAGTTTTCTCAAATGAATAAGGATTGGTATCAAAATATTCCCTTGGGTAAAGGTTTAACTTGAAAGGTGTTCCTTTAACTAAACGGTGGTGTTCTTCATTCTCCTTCTGTAAATCAGAGTTTGAAACTATGTAACAAATGATTCAAATGATGCAAAATGATTAAATTTTTCTTTTATATTTTAAAACATGCATGTAGATTTTTTAAATATATACTGCTAGGTTCACTTTAAAACATTCATTTGTTATGTTTTGTTTCTATGATACAAAAGATACCACCTCTTCCACACTACAGTGGTAAGGATAACCATTCAATTTATTCTTTTGGGTAGTGTTTCTCAAATTTTAGTTTTCATAGGAAATTCTTGATAATTTATTTAAAATACAAATTACAAGCTCTTCTCTCAAAGATTTCTGATCCTCTTGGTCTGCTAGACGATCCTCAAATCTGTAGTTTTGTCAGTCACCCCCAGGTGATGCTGATGCAGGTACCATAAAGCAATGCTTTAAAGATCACCTTTTGCTAGAATATTGTGTTTGTTTTACCAACTCCTGCACTGTAGTATTCAGTTGAGTACGAATCAGCACATATATGTGAGTAAATAGGGGATGCCTGGGTGGCTCAGTGGGTTAAGCCTCTGCCTTCGGCTCAGGTCATGATCTCAGGGTCCTGGGACTGAGTCCCACATCGGGCTCTCTGCTCAGTGGGGAGTCTGCTTCCTCCTCTCTCTCTTTCTCTCTCTGCCTGACTCTCTGCCTACTTGTGATCTCTGTCTGTCAAATACGTAAATAAAAATCTTTTAAAAAATTATATATGAGTAAACTACTCAAAGGCAAAAAAAGAACCACCTTAAAAGACTAGAGGTAACAGTGCCTGGCTCTTACCACGGGGCTGGCAACAGTTCTGGTTCCATCAGCTATACTGGAAAACATGGCTGCTAGGGCCCAGGGTAGAGCACACAGAAAGGGGTGACCTCAGGAGCAGGGACACTTAGCCCTAGATTGAGCATTGCTCCTATCCCACCTAACAAATCTTAAAAGTGAGACCTGAAAAAATTCCAACAGTTTCCAAGTCATTTCACTGCATCCCAGAACAAAGCCCAAGAATTTTTTTTTTTTTAAGATTTTTTCTTTATTTATCTAACAGAGATCACAAGTAGGCAGAGAGGCAGGCAGAGAGAGAGGAGGAAGCAGGCTCCCTGCAGAGCAGAAAGCCCGATGTGGGGCTCGATCCCAGGACCCTGGGACCACGACCTGAGCCGAAGGCAGAGGCTTAACCCACTGAGCCACCCAGGTGCCCCAAGAATTTTTATAATATAAGAAAACATACAGCACTCAACAAAGTAAATGTCACAGTGCCTGACATCCAATCAAAAATCATTAATAATACAAAGTAGAAAAATATGACCTCAAAGAAGAAAAACCAGTAATTCAAAATTAACCAAGAACTGACATAGATGTTACAATTAACAGAAAAGGAAATTGAAACAATAATCAAACTGTATACTAACTATAGAGACATATAAGATATATTTTTTTAAGAAACCAATGAAGTAGAACTTCTGGAGAGCAAAAACACAATGTGTGAGATTAGAAATACACACATGAAAGCATACCAGATCTTGCAGAAGAATAGATTAGTGACCTTAAGGACATAGAAAAAGAAACAATTCAAAATGGAATACAGAAAAGGAAAAAGAGAAGTAAAACAAACAACAAAAAACAAAGCAAACAGAGCACTGATAATCTGTGGGACAATTTCAAGAGATCTAATGCATATGTAAAAGGGGTCCCTGAGAGAGAAGAGAAAGATAAAAGAACAGAAAAAATAACTGAAGAAATAATAGCTGAAAATATTCCAACTTTGATGAAAACTATAAACCCACAAGTCCAAGAAGCTCAATAAACTCCAAGAAGAAGCAAGATGAAAACACTACCAAAGCACATCATAATCAAATTACTCAAACGAGTAACATACAAATCTTAAAAGTAGCCAAAGAAGAGAGGACAGTAAGTACATACAGAAGAACAACAAAAATCCGCATGACAGCAGATTTCTTGTCAGAAACAAGCAAGAATGCAACAGGGTAAGCTCTTTAAAATTCTAAAAAAATACATAAAATTTCTGACTTTTAAATAATAAGTTCTGAAAATAAGAGCAGAACTTTACTATTAGGAGAGAAAAGTATTTTATGCACATAAAGTTTCGGATAAGACTAATTACTGGGGCGGCCAAGGGGCTCAATCGGTTAGGTGACTGCCTTCCGGCTCAGGTCATGATCCCAGGGACCTGGGATCAAGTCCTGAGTTGGGCTCTCTGCTCAGTGGGGAGTCTGCTTATCCCTTTCCCCTCCCCCGTTTGTTCTCTCTCTCAAATACATAAATAAAATCTTAAAAAAAAAGACTACTGAGTCACTGATAAAACTGCTTTGTGTATATTTGTATGTTATTACTATTCCTACAGATGAAAAGTAGCTTATACATAATTTTGTGATAATCCATACATAGCAACAAAGATGCTTGTTAAATGACCAAGGTTCTGCCCAATTTAATAGAAAACTTTTCCTGGGTTTGGACACACCCCTTTGCAAAAATGGCCACTATCCTTCTATCTCGTGGCCCTACTGCTGCTTAAAGTCACCACGGAAAAATTGTTGAAAACTGCATGCCTAAAACAACAACAACAACAACAAAAACTAATAAAATGTTGCCATTTAAGTTCTATTGTTTAATGTCCAAACGAATTTGACTTTTCATTAATGCCAGTTTCCTCTAAGTTATATTGAAATTGTTAAATTATGTTAATACTGCTCCAAAATTTATAAGGTTTCCCCTACTCATTCCCATACAGGCTTTGTCTATATAAGCGACTATGTTTCATTCAAAGTCAAATATTATATAAAATGCGTATAGAGGCATATACGCGCACATTTAGCTTTTATTTCTATCATTAAATAGAGTACTTTCCTCCCATCCTATCACTCTCTTTTCTGTAGGTATTCACTATTCACCCATTCTCTTCCTTTGACATTCTCCTCTCTCCCTATCACTCCTGCATTGCATTCATTGATCATAATGGCTCGACTAGGCCGCAGGTACTGCCGCTACTGCATTAGCCACAAGATACCAGGGTGTAGTGGGAATATGGCTAAGGTTTGAGACATGGCTCTTCTACTCAAAATAGGACATAGCTGATCAGGCCAAGTTAACTGAAGTCTCATAGCAGTTGAGAGAGATATAAGGTCGATGTGATAAACTATACCAGGTGTTAAAAGCTCATCCTGGGAAGAGTGAAAAGATATATAGCAAGATATGGATATCAATATCAAAAAGGTAAAATTATCACAAATCATAAGTATCAGTCTACCATTGCCCTAGTAAAACAAACACTGATAAAATAAAACAATGCATAATTAGATCACAAATGAGTTCTCTAGGTCAACTAACAAAGATTGAAGAAAGTTAAAAATAGATTATTTTACCTTATAATTTAGTTTCGGTGCATCATAGAAATCAGCAGAGTGTGAAAACTGCTTACCAATGGTAATATTTGCATAGCTAAGGGAGGAAATTAAGTAATGGTGATTTTAGGATTCAGAAATTTAAATTTAAGTTCAAAACAAATTATATGAAAGTATGAAAAACATCTTACCCATATCCAGTTCCTTTCTTTCCTGGGTTTGTGTATAAATTCTTTCCAGGTGCCTCATATTTTTCTCTGGGTTTTGACTGTGCACTGAAGAATGGCACGGGACCACCTAATGTGCCATAGTAGCTTCCTAAACCACATCTTAAATACAGTTTTTTAAAAAAAGAGGCAAATTAATACAGCAAATTTTGTATTATACATATTTGATCACAATTTATTTAAAGAATGACTGAAAAAGGAACAAAATAATGCAACGGAACTGACTTGCCTAACTTTGGTAAGAAAAAAGCAACCAACGTTTTTAGTTTTTAATTTTCCCCATTTTCCAAAGTCACAAATTTTCTAGTGAGATAATGTTTTTATTTTTTATGCTTATTTTAAATGTTCCATATAAACAAAATTTCATAATCTCTAGGAAGTGAAAATAGTTTCCATTAATTCAGGAGATTACAGCTTTACTAACCTCAAAAAAATAGGACAATTAAGCACAAAATTGGCCTTCAACCAATCCTCACCACAAATTCTACACACATTACAGAATGTGCATTAATGTCATATCATAAAGCTTATATATAATATGATACACCAGACTACATGATTTTCTTTGTTTAGTGGTTTAAAGGTAAGAAAAAAATGGACCTTCACATTAATAACTGTCTCAACTAAAATACTGTTAAACTCTATGCATGTATCTTCACCATGATTTTTAAATAACACCTTCATAAATTATCTTCTTTATCAAAAAAAAGGGCTTCTCTTAATTTTATAATTTTTATGTATACATTTTTAAAGTTTTTACAAAGCAAAAAAAAAAAAAAAAAAAGAGTAAAGGGCACAGATGACCCAAGATAGCTTTTTCAAGGTTTTGAAACAAATGTATTTGCATTATTTAGCCGGCTTTTATTACATGAACTAATAGAGAGCAATGACATAATCAAAAATCTAATGAGATGAGGATCTACTTAGAACTACCTATCAACCTGTATCACCCAATATTAACTGTCTCCACCTCCAAAACAAGTGTAAAAGTTTAAAAAATGGATCATACTTCTTAAGTCCTCCAGAATAATACACAATTTGAGCTAGAGTAGAGAAAAGGACAGGAGACATATCTATGACTTTTCCCCAAACACTTACGGCTTTTTATCTCCACTACTAGGGAGGAAGGCTTTGCCGAGATTTTTTTTGGCTTCTTCCATCATACGCTGTCTCCTCACTTGGTTCAGACTTACATAGCCTTCACCTTCAAATATCCTTACAAAATGGGGATCAAAATAACCAGCCTGGAGATTCGACATTTCTTTGGATCCCCCAGGTAGCATCTGTTTATTTTTGCTTGCAGCCTCATTAAAAGGTCCTTTAAAAATAAATTAGGAATATCATAATTTTGAGCTCACTAATAATTAAAGAACATGAAAAATAACTGAGAAAAGTTTCAAACTGTGGGATTGGGCCCAGTGAGTTTTGAGTTCTAAATACTGTCTCGAAACGTTCACTGAAAGCTCCGTGTTAGAGTACATTCACAATAAGACCTAAGAGGTTTCCACTAAACCATTTTATTAATTAGGTCCTGGTTATAGGCTCTGAATTTTAGAGCTGAAAAAGACCCTGAAAATTATTTAATCCAATGTTTCCCCATCCATAAACTAGAAAACACTGTGTGAGATTATCAGTAAGTACTTGTTGGGGGCGGGGCTGGGGGCTTAGGTTGAATTGAAAGGTGTTCCATCCTCAAACTGAGACAATTCCCCTCCTGGATATATACTCCACACACAGGAGGTTTATACTCACTAAAAGATGTGAACAAGAATTTTCATAGCTGTTTCATTCAGAATATTAAAAAACAAGTAACTACTCAAATGTGCATCAACAGGAGAGCAGATAAATAAATGTGATATATTTATACAACAAAATAGTAGTAGCCCAGCAATTTTTTTAAAAGGCTTTTTTTATAACAGCCTTTTTTTAAAAAGCCTTATTTATTTACATTTAGAGCTTCTTTTGAAATTTAGATCTAGGAGCCCTCAATTTGGGAA
>NC_081574.1:14597155-14650106 GCF_022355385.1 Mustela nigripes | reverse complement strand
TGGGTTTTTTTTTTAAGATTTTATTTATTTATTTGACAGAGATCACAAGTAGGCAGAGAGGCAGGCAGAGAGAGAGAGGGGAGGAAGCAGGCTCCCCGCTGAGCAGAGAGCCCGATGAGGGACTCGATCCCAGGACCCTGAGATCATGACCTGAGCCGAAGGCAGCGGCTTAACCCACTGAGCCACCCAGGCGCCCAGTATTTTGTTCTTTTTGATGCTATTGTAAGTGGGATTGTTTTCCTAATTACCTTTTTGGACTATTCATTGTTAGTATATAGAAATGCAACTGTTTTCTGTATGTTCATTTTTGTATCCTGCAATCTTGCTGAATTTGTTTATTCTAACAGTTTCTGTTTGTGTATGGGATCTTCAGGATTTTCTACATATAAAATCATGTCCTCTGTGACAGAGGTAATGTTACTTCTTTTCCAGTTGGATACCAGTTGGTTCTTTTTCTTACTTAATTGCTTTGGCTAATATTCCCAGTACTGTGTTGAATAGTAATGGCAGGTGAGGCATCCCCAATTTGTTCCTGGTCTGAGAGCAATAGCTTTTAACTTTCACCACTGAGTATGATGTTAGCTATAGCCTTTTCATGTATGGCTTTTATATTGATGTAATTTCCTTCTATTCATAGTTTGTTGAGAGTTTTTATTATGAAAGGGTGTTGGATTTTGTCGGGTGTTTTTCCTCTATCAGTTGAAATGCTCATATGGCTTTTGTCCTTCTGTTCTGTTATTGTGTGTTGCATTGATTGTATTTCTTATGTTGAACTATCCTTGCATTCCAGAAATCCACTTCATGATGTATAATCATTTAAATGTGTTGTTGAATTCCCTTTATAAGTATTTTGTTGGGGAGTCTTGCATTAATAAGGATATTGGTCTTTCATTTTTTCTTTTAGTATCTTTGTCTGATTTTGGTGTCAGGGTAATGCCAGGCTCATAAAATAAGTTTGGAAGTGTTTCCTTCCCCCACTTAAATTTCTTGTAAGAGTTTGAGAGGGATTGTTAATTCTTTTTCAAATATGTGGTAGAATTCTCTAGTGAAGCCACCTGGTTTGGGGGTCTTAGATAGGAGGTTTTTGATTAGTGAGCCAGTCTCCTTTACCAGCCATGTTTGAACATATTTTTTATTTCTTCCTGATTCAATCTTAGCAGGTTTTATGTTCTTAGAATTTCTGCATTTCTTCAAGGTTACCCAGTTTGTGGGCTTTTTACGTCTGTGGCATCAGTTGTAATGCCTGCTCTTTCATTTTCTGAGTCTTTTTTTTCTTAGTTTAAGGATTGGTCCGTTCTGTTAATCTCTTCAAAAAACTATTAGGTAAATTATTTTTCCTGTTTTTCATTATATTTATTTCTGCTCTAATTTTTACTGTTCTTCATTATGCTAGTGCTAACTTTGATCTTTTTCTAGTTTCTTGAGGTGTAAAGTTAGGTTGTTGATTTGAAGTATTTCTTCTTTTTAATGTACGTGTTTATTGGTATTAGCTTCTTAGTACTGCTTTTGCTGCATCCCATAAGTGTTGGTAATTGTTTTTGTTCTCATTTGTTCCAAGATATTTTCTGATTTCCCTTGTTATTATTTGAACAATTGGTAGTTCAAGAATGTATTGTTTAATTTCCACATATTTGTGAGTTTTCTGGGTTTCCTTTTGCTGTTGATTTCTAGTTTTGTCCCACTGTGGTCCCATAAGACACTCAGTATGATTTCAGTTGAATTAAATTGGTTAAGACGTATTTTGTCACCTAACATGTGATCTGTCTTGGAGAATGTTCTGTGTGCTTGTCAGAAGAATGTGGATTCTGTTACTGGATGGAATGTTCTATGTAGGGGATTTAGATCCATTTGGTTTATAGTTTTGTTCAAATCTCCTTTTTCTTTATCTTCCTGTTTTATCTTCTGTCTGGTTGATGTATTGTTCAAAGTGAAGTATTGAAATAACGTACTATTCCTGTGTTACTACCTGTTTCCCCCTTCAGTTCTGTTAATTCAGAATTGTTGAATTGCTCCAGTGTTGGGTGCACATGTAGCTTTTATATTTTCCTGGTGAACTGACCCTTTATTCATTACATATTTTTCTTCTTTTGTGACTATTTTTGACTTTGTCTGTTTTGTCCAATGTAAGTATGGTCACCACTGCTGTCTTTTGGTTACCATTTGATGGAGTATTTTTGCCTTTAGCCTATATATTTCCTTACCTAACTAAAAAGTGAGTCTCTTGTAGACAGCATGCAGTTGGATCTTTTTTTTTTTTCTTTTTAAAATCTAGTCAGCCACTTGATTTCTTTTGATTGGGGAATTCCTGATAATGACAGACTTACTACTGAATTCTTTTGTTTTCTCTAAGTCTTATAGTTGTTTAGTTCTTTTCTTCTCTCCTCACCTTCCTTTGTGTTTCACTGATTTTTTTTTTTTTTTTTTTTAATTATATGTTTTGATTCACTGTTCTTTTGTGTTTCTGTAGATTTTGTGTGTAAATGTGTGTGCATACATTGGGGGTGACATAAATGATATAAATGATTTTAATAGCAGTCTGCTTCAAAATGATAACTTAACCTCAGTCACCTACAAAAGTTCTTTATGTCTCCCTCCTTCACTCTATGGGGATAAATAACACTTTGTTATTGATAGCACAGATTTCACCTTTTTGGTTTTTTACCATTAGACACAGTTTCATAGTTTTTTATGCTTTTATCTTTTAAATTCTATATCAGTATTAAAAGTGATCTGTGCATTACTATCACAGTTTTATGGGGTCTATATCCATCTGTATATTTACCTTTACCAGAGACCTTTATATTTTCATATACTTTTGTGTTATTGTCTGTTGTCCTTTTTTTTCAACTCGAAGAACTTCCTTTAGTAATTCTTAAAAGGCAGGTCTAGTGATGATGAACCCAGCCTTTGCTTATCTGGCAAAGTCTTTATTTCTCCTTGATTTCTGTAGGATAATTCTGCCAGGTATAGTATTCTTAGATGGCACTTTTTTCTTTCCGTGCTTTGTACACGCCATCCCATCCTCTGCTGAGAAATTCACCGACAGTGTTATGGGGGTTCCTTTGTACATGACAGTTTGCTTTTCTCTTGCTACCTTCAGGATTCTATTTTTGCCTTTGAATTTTGACAGTTTGAATATCATGTGTGTCAGTGTGGGCCTCTTTGGGTTCCTCTTAGCTGAGGTCTTTTGAGCTTTCTGAATTTGGGTGTCCATTTCCATCCTCAGATTTGGGAATTTTGGAGCATTTCTTCAAACATGTTCTCTGCTCCTTTCTGTTCCTCCTTTTCGGGGTTACTTGTAACACACATAATGGTGTATTGAATGGTTCCCGTAAATCTCAAAAGTTCTCCACTTCATTCTTCTTTTTGTTCTTCCACCTTGATAGTTTCAAATGACTTGGTAATTTTCAAATGCCATTTCTTTCCTCTGCTTGATCAAATCTACTGTGAACCCATCTCGTGACTTTTTCATTGTATTATTCAGCTCCAGAATTTGATTCTTTTTATAAGTTTTCTTTGTTGACATTCTCATTTTGTTTATGCACCATTTTCCTGATGTATTTTATTCATGTGTTTTCTTATAGCACATTGAGCTTCATTAAGATTACTATTTTTGAGTTATGAATTTGCTTATGAATGTTATGTATTTGTTATGAATTTGCTAATTTCCATTTCTTTGTTTAAAGTCTATTTCTCGGGATTTTCCCCCCACTTGATTGGGTTATGTTTTGTTTCTTTTCGTGCCTTGTTATTTTTTGCAGTGTTTTGTACATATAAAAAGCAGCCACCCCTCCCGGTCTTTACGTACTGGATTTGTACAGGGGAAGGCCTTTGCCAGTCAGCCTGGGTGATCCCTTAATCCTTTCTGGGGGTGTATCTTCTTTGGGCTTGGGCATGCAATTTTCCAACTAGAGAGGTTTTGCTTCTTTTTTAGGGATTTGTAATCTCTGAAGACTAGAGCTCCCTCTGGTGTCTCTCGGTGATACTGTAGGTTCTGTCGTGCTGCAACAAGGTGCTGAGCTCCTTTGTGGTTTCTCCGACCAGAGGCATCCAAAATATTTCAGTTATCACCACTGCTCTACTTCAGGTGACACAGAAACCATTCCAAATGTTGGATAACCTTCTTCTCTTCTCTTTCCCTGCCAAGGGAGAAGGTATGAGCTGGGCCATTTGTCCTGCTATCCTGTGAGTGGCATTGCTGCTTCTCTTACTACAGTAGCCGCTGAGCTCTCTTCTCCACGGCAGCCAGGCATTCCCAAGTATGCTGCTTCCGTTAGCCTCTGGGATTGGGAATGATGGAAGGGAGGCCCTTGGGCAGCCTCCGAAAAGCCAGAACCTTAGACCTACGTTCCATTCTTTTCTTTACCACGCACGGAGCTTCTCGATCGAACCAAGCTGTGCTGGCTTGGAAGGTGGGCTGTCCAAGTTGATATGAAGCCACCTTTCTTACCTGTTTCAGTAGGATTGTTCCTGACTTTGAACTTGCCTGCAACTTCATTGGTTTCTCATAAGGTCTTTTGGGCTATATATAGTTGTTAAATTGGTATCCCTATGTGGGGAATCTGGCCTGGGGCTTTCTATTCCACTATCTTGCTGATGTCACTAGAAACACACTTCTAACACTTTTTTAATGAGACCTTTTACAAAGATCTGTATTTGAAAGTACAGGCCTTCTCTTGTGTCACGCTTTGCTTAGCCCCCTTCTCCTGAGTATCTTTTCCTTCTCATGGATCTCCCCCAAGAGAGAAACCATTTTCTAATCACCTGTCATTTATACAGAATATTTGTTACTTTCGATTCAAAGGATCCTTTCTAGTACCCTACGGGGCTGAGGCAGAGTAGGGGGTTCACGGCTGTCCTGGAAGATGGCTGCCACTGCTGCACACCGGGGATGTGTCATGCAGCTGTGAGCACACCAGACTGGGAGCCTTGGGCCCTCCTCTGAGGACGGGGACCAGAACCAGTTTGTTAGGGTGAGCTCTGCACGGTTTTGAAGAACTGTACGTTCAGCTGTGTCAGTGCCGCTGACTTTTCCCTACTTACTTCTTGGGCAGTCCAGATGTGTCACACAATTATTCCTCCAGTTGTTGGCAGTCAGGGAGGGGCTGAAGTCTCCCGCTCATTGGATCCAGTGCAGGAAAGGACGGGGACTGGCTGTACACCTTTCTGCGTCACTTGCCTTCACCTGTGGACATAGCCAGTATCAGGGAGTGAAGCTAACCACATACTCCAAGGCTTAGGGAAAAAGATTTCCTGTTCCTTCTCTTCTGTTGAGGCTGTTTGTAGTGTTTTGGGTTTTTTTAAGATTTTATTTATTTGAAAGAAACAGCATGAGCTGGGAAGGTGGGGGTGTAGAAGGGGCATTGGGAGTGGTATACTCTATGCTGAGCAGGGAACCCACCACTGGGCTCGATCCAAAGACATCAGGATCATGACCTGAGCCTAAGGCAAACACTTAACCGACTTAGCCACCCAGGAACACCTTTAGTTTTTTTTTTTTTTTTTAAGCCTGAGAAATGTCTCTAGCCATCCCATTTTAGATCTTCAAAATGGAGTACGTCTAATTGTGGTTTGTTGATGTGCTAAGAAAATGAAACACACCTTTCAAAGTCCTTTATATAATACCTAGTCTGATCTTTTTTTTCCCCTGCTATAGACAAAAAGTAGAATCTAAAATTTTTAAGGAAGCCATCAGAAAATTTCATTCTAATATGAAAGAAGAACTCATCAAAACGGTAAGTTCGTTGACATCAATTTGTCGGTCTCCGTGTGTATGCTCATCCTGCGGCAGCGGACGGTTGTCCTAGAAAAGATCTCCTATGCTGGTGACGTGGTAAAGAGCTCATTAGAACTGTTCCTGTTTCACAGGTTGTTTTTAAACTAAATGCAATAGATCTTAAGTTAATAAACATTTTAATTTTGGAAAATGCACACAAATACTTTTTCTTTTGTGCAGCTTAAAGAAGTCCAGATGTCAAAAACTCTGAAAAGGAAGAACACGAAGGTAAGTCACGTGCGTGTGATTAGCTGCAGACAGTCACGTGGGCCACTGAGCCATGCAGCGCTAAGTAACGCCCTTGACTCTGGCTTTCAGGACCTTTGCTTTGTGGAAGTTTTTTTTTTTTTTTTTAAGTCAGGATTTTATCTGGTTGGTCTTGCGGTTGTGTACTATTAATACCAATGCACGCGAAGGGATGGGGATCCCAGCCAGCCTAAGGCAGCCTTCAAGGCCCAAATAACGACTTCCATGGTATTAACTGTTACTAATTATTAAGTAATACATATTTATTGCTTTTGTGGCTGTCAGAGAATAAAACCTTTTAGCATAAAGAACTGTTCCAGTCTCAAGTCAAGGGACAGCCTGGGAAGAATTCTGTGGTAAGGGTTCAGCGACCTCATTTCTTGCCCTGGTTCTTCTACTTCAGTGTTGTCCCACCTTCTTAGAAACTCTACCACGAGGCTATTGAGGAGAAACAAGTCAGGGAGCCCCGGGCCTTACTTGCCCATCGGTGTGTGTGTGTGACCAGATGACCTCTGAGCTCCGCGCTTCCATGAATCCAGGATTGGAAGAGCGGCTCCCCCTTCACATTTATAATGGAAATGGAGTTGAAGCGCACATATTTTTGTTTCCACGATTTATAGACCTTTGCTGGGTTTTTCTCCTTCCGTTTCATTGTCCTGCTGGTCAGCTCTGCATTCCTTGCAAGGGAACAGTCCGAGTGTCCAGTGTCCCTAAAAGGGACGGCTGAAATAATAAGCTGTAATATAGAAATAATCTCTTTAAAACACAGATTGGATGAGGGCAGTCTCCTGCATCAGCATTTTCCTGGTGTGCCTACATAAAATCCCAGCTCCTTACTGGACGGCTCGTGAGGTCTGAAAGGTCTGGCCCCTGCTTCCCCTTTAGGGTTGTCCTGGTCTCTTTCCCCTCCATCTCCAACACCTGGTGCAGGGTCACTAGCAGTGCTGGAACATTTAGGGAGTCATTTTAACAAATTGTTGTCTTGCTTTAGATTATTTCAGATATTGAAAAGAAAAGGCAGCGTTTGCTTGAACTCCAGGATGAACTGCTTCGGTAAGATAATGTCTTATCTAAGCTCCTCTAAGAACTTACCTGAAGGGATGTGATTACAGTACAGTGGGGGTCGGGGGCCCCCACCACTGAGGTCTGTATTGTCCTGCGATCCCAGGTGTTCTTGGGTGTCTGGAAGCTCAGTGAAGGTGGTCGTGCTTCGGAGCTGGAGCTTTTGGCAAAAGAGTCGTGCTGCGGAGCTGGAGCTTTTGGATCTGTCTGCGGTCAGATCTGACCCCAGCCCATGAGGCAGACCATGTAGAGATTTAGTGTGCAGACTCTGGGACTGGATACCTGGGTTCAAACCCAGGTTCGACTATTTACTGGCTGTGCCCCCTTGGGTCAGGCTGCTGACCCTTCCAGGGCTAGTTCCTCTTCAGTAAAGGAGCACGATACCCACCCCTCCCAGGGCACTGGGAGGGCGAAATGACTAAACATGCAGAGTGCTTCGCGGTGACGCCAGTCAGCTGGTGCCGTGTGTGTTACCGGTTCTTGTTACTGTGATCGCTGGCGTGGTGCTTGTGTGATGTGAACAGGCCCCCGTGTGCGGGGTCTAGGACCCTGGGACCCCGCGGTGGGTTCGCCTGCACGCAGGGCTCAGGAGGCCTTCCGTGCGGCCAGGACAACTGGCTGAATGGGTCCTAGAGCAGCAGAAGGAGCAGCAGTCAGGTCCACTCTGTGCTCCGAAGAGTGTTGCAAAACAGGGCGAGAAAGTGGCACGATCAGAAAAGAACACCTGTAATTCCATTGCTGAGTCTGAGACAGGAATGCCAGAGAGGTTTGGGAGAGGGTCCAGCGTGTTGGCTCCCCTGTCCCGCCTGGGCCGGTGCCGGACTGGGGAAAAGTTTCCAGGGGCTCAGGCCCAAAGGAAACCACATTTGAACAAGCTTCCTTGGTGCGCTGGGCACTGACCTGCAGGCTTCAGATATTTGCTTGTTAACCCATCTCCCAGGATTATGGGGATATGATGTCTGTTTAATAAGAAAAAGACATTTTAGTTCAAGACCAGCCTCTTGGTTCCTTTTTTAGATATACTTTTCAATGTCTAGAATTATATCTTGAAAAGGCCTAGAAAGAAAAACGCAGTGTCTGGTTATTCTGAATTGACAGGTGGAAAGGCTCAGTCCCGCCCGAGGAAGTGGGGGGCCAGGATCTCATGTCGCAGACTGAGTGCCAGCCCTGTGCCCCTGACCACAGCCCTTG
Source organism: Mustela nigripes (assembly GCF_022355385.1). Classification (NCBI taxonomy): domain Eukaryota; kingdom Metazoa; phylum Chordata; class Mammalia; order Carnivora; family Mustelidae; genus Mustela; species Mustela nigripes. The sequence goes on along the minus strand of NC_081574.1, from coordinate 14,641,831 downwards.
TCTTTCCATAATGCTGCATTTGTCAACAGACACAACTGTTAAAAGGACTCTTCTAAAAATTGTATTAGAGGACAGCTGCTTTTTGTCTTTAAGAGAATAAAAAATTGGTAGCCTGTCCCTTTTTTTTGTCCATAAAATTCAAGCCATCCCTTTTTATTTTATAGGTAAGAAACTAAGACAGAGAGAAAGTAGTTGAAAGTAGTTTACCTGTGCATTTTTCATCCAGGCACTCGGATAATTTTTCCACGGGTTGTACTTGACCTTGGCAGATGGGCAGAGGGAAGGCCTTTGGTCTGCGCTTTCACTGTTGCCCTGTAGCATGAGAGCCCCTGGCCGAGGCCAGGAGTAAACCACAGCTCCCTCAAAGGGACCGGAGGGGCTGTGGGATGTACAAGGCATCTTCTTCTGTGGGTTTCATTTCCAATTCCTCACTGTGCATCGTATTTCAGGGTTTTGTCTATATTTTAAATTGAAACCTAGACCCTGTCACACACAATTTCAGAACTGAAGATTCTTTAAAGACCTAGTCCCCCGCCCCTGCGTGGTCCTGCCTCAGTGGACCTGGCCCTCAGCCTCCTACCCCCTTGGCTGATCCACTTGGCCGCGGGCGCTCATTTGGGGGAAACGGTCTCGTTGTCGCAGGTTAGAGCCACAGCGGAAACAACTACAAGTCAGACATGACGAACTTAAGGAGAGAAAATCTTCCCTGAGGAATGCGGCGTGTTTCTTATCTAACCTAAGACAGCTTCATCAAGATTACTCAGATATTCGAGAAAAAGAACCTCATGTAAAAGAAACGGTAACTTCAATTTTTATTTTTCACTGTGATTCAGAAGATCAGGGCACCAGCACAGTGGAGTACTTCGGCAGGAGCTTGGGGGAGAGGGAAATGGGGGTGCATTACAGTCCCCCAAACAGCATCCCTGTGATCATCACCTCTTTGGCTACGTCAGGCTAGAGGAATAGAGAACAATCTAGAAATGCTGATTTCATCAAAGAGAAATGGCTGCACATAAGCCATCATCCCCCATGCATGGTAGGTCTAATTTTAGAAGTCGGGAAACATGAGAGGGACCTAGAGTAGGGAAAGGCGTATGTTATTTTTATAAAACTTGTTGCTTCTGGATTTTTGCTGCAGATGTTGCTGCTGTTACAAGGACCAGCTCAGATCAATAGAAATTTAAATTACAGGGAAAAAAATCCAAATATAATTTTATATAAAATGTAAATACATATCTTATGATCATACTTGTGTTCTTCACTTCCAAGTTCAATTTTAAGTTTTTACACTGATTTAAAAGCCTTCAGTTTGTATATTAGATCTGAAAGTAAAATGCTTTTAATGTTTTCTGTGACAGTACCCACTAGTCTACAGTTTGCTTGAGTTGGGGACTTGGATACTCACTTGGAGATGATCATAGTGCTGCTTGAATTTGAACATAACTTTGGTGGAAACAGAGACGTGAGGACTTGACTTTGTTCAGAATACCCTAGTCTTTCTAATGTGTCCTTCGCGTGCCCGTAGGCTTTCTGTGCTCACTTGTAGGGTCTCTTTTCCTTTGTGGAAAGAAGGTATTTGGGTATCTGTCTGCTTTCCTAAACTAGACCTCTAACCCCAAATGTCAGTCCTACCCCTCACACCTCCCTGAGAGCGCATGTCCCATGGCAGCTTGAATACATTAGACTCTCAAATATCTGTTTGAAATTCATGGTACTAGGGTAGGGTATAGTATAGAGGAATTAATTATGTGGATGGAAGTCACAGTTGCACAGCTTTTCCATGCAAAGCTGTTCTTTTCATGACTAAAGAAAACACCTTGAAAAAATGAAATTAAACAGTTAACCTAAGTATGAGCAAATTCTGTAGGGGGAATGTAGTCCATCATCCCCGGATCTAGTTTATGACATGAAGCTTGGCTTTGTTATTTCAAAATCATGAGTTGGGTTTTGATTTCTATTTTATGTTGGGTTTGTATTCTAATTTTGTCTTTAGTCTTCCCCATACATTTTTCCTCGTGAACTTAGATGGGCCTGGTTTTCGTCTTCCATTAGTTCTTCCGGTAAAAGTTAATCTGCCTTACAGTTTTCTGGGTTTAAAAGAGGCATGAGGTCGGCAGACTTGCCCAAACCAAGTCTCGATCTGTATGAGGAATGATTTTGTTTTAAATAATTTAAATGCCACAGTTCTTGGAACCAACTGGTCGTCTGGGAGGAGAGCAGCCTCAGCTTTCTAGAGCAGTTTCCTTGTAACCTTTTTTTTTTTTTTTCAAGATTTTATTTATTTATTTGACAGACAGAGATCTCAAGTGGGCAGAGAGGCAGGCAGAGAGAGAGGAGGAAGCAGGCTCCCTGCTGAGCAGAGAGCCTGATGCGGGACTTGATCCCAGGACCCTGAGATCATGACCTGAGCCGAAGGCAGCGGCCTAACCCACTGAGCCACCCACGCGCCCCTCCTTATAACCTTTTTAATTGTGCCCTAAGGAAAAGGGTTAAACCAATTTTTAAAAATGATCCTAATTTAAAAAATGAAAGTTTAGGGGCACCTGGGTGGCTCAGTGGGTTAAGCCTCTGCTTTCGGCTCAGGTCATGATCTCAGGGTCCTGGGATCAAGCCCCGCATCGGGCTCTCTGCTCAGCGGGGAGCCTGCTTCCCCCTCTCTCTCTCTGCCTGCCTCTCTGCCTACCTGTGATCTTTCTCTCTATCAAATAAATAAAAATCTTTAAAAAAAAAAAAATGAAAGTTTATGAAAAGCTCCATTTAGCAGTGAGCTGTATAACAGATATGGTTAAAGAAGTTTTTTAGGCATGTTAATCAAAATACGATTTTCCTTCAACAGTATGATTCATCCAGCCTTCCAGCTCTGTTAGTCAAAGCGAGAACCCTTCTGGGAGCTGAAAACCACCTACAAAATATCAACCATCAATTAGAGAAGCTCCTTGACCAGAAAGGTGACCAATCTACTGAAATGTGACTCTGTAAAGACTAGTCCCCTGCGCTTGCCTGTTCCCTTCTGATATTATACTTTTGTAAATAAAAATTCTTTGAGAAGTGAAATTTGTCTACTTGTTCAGGCTGGCGTTTCACCAGAATTTAGTATTACTTTGTTCATAGTTATTTGGTTTGAATGACCATGTTAGGTGGCAAGTTTGAGTGTGTTAAGTGGTTTTAGAGGCCAGATTCCAGACACCAGCCAATCAGACTCTGACCTAGAGGAGCTCGAACCGGAAGCGGCAGAGGGAGGAGTTCCAAGACGGGACAGAAGACCCCGAACTCACCGCCTCTCCAGACACCCATGGAGCAGTTCCTCCTGAAGAACACCGAGGCCTGACAAACCGCTGCTCACTGATGCTAGGAGCCCGACCCGGCCCCAAGGAGAGAGAGAGGTAAGAGGCAGACACGGGGTGACAATGGGAACCCCAATCCTGAAGCGCTGGCCCATGAGTCGCCAGCCCTGGGCCACAGCAACTCCCCCGCCCCCGAAACAAAACATCAGTTTGAAGGACAGAGAGACTTGTAAGTGAAGGAAACCCATGCACTAACCTTAGAACATCCACCATGCTGTAGGGAACTGGTGGAACCCTCTGGGGCTCAAGAGGCTGAAGAGCACTGTTGTTCATTTACCCCTCCGCCAAGAGCCTGGCTGGAGCAGGGTCTGGGTCCCCTAACCACTTCTCTAGGCCTGGCCCCTTGAGCCCTGGGCCTCTAGGCCATGGCATCTGCAGGGCGAGAGAGGTCCAGCTGTCCTCCCAGCACTGACACTCCCCAACCCGTGTGCACCCCAGCTCCAGCCATGCCACAGAGCGGTGTTAGTGCAGAGCACAACAGGACCCTCTGGCCTGGGCCCACTGCAGCCGTCTGGCCCCGGCACCCCGTCTCCAGCAGAGAGGGCCCTGGGACTGCCGGGGCCCACGCTAACCCTAGCTATCCCACCAAGGACTAGAAGGGATTATCATTTTAAAATAGACTGTTACATAGGTCAGTACATATGAACCTCGTGATAACCAAAACCCTAAAACAGACAAAGTGAAAGGAACCCAAACACTACAGAAAACCATCAAACCACAAGGGAAGAGACCAAGAGAAGAAAGGTACAGAGAACAACAAAAGCAACCAGAAAATGGTTAACAAAATAGCATTTTGATATGCTTTAATCATATGACACAGCGTAGCTAAATGGATTTAAAAACTGACGCATCTATATGCTGCCTACAACATAGACTTCAGACTAGACACAGTCAGTGAAGAAAGGGGAAAAGATACTCCATGCAAATGGGATGGAAAAAAAAGCTGGAGTAGCCATACTTAGACTAACAAAGGACAGAGAAGAGCATTACATTATGGTCAGGGGTCACTACAAGAAGAGGACAGAGCATTAGTAAATACCTATGTACCCAACACAGGAACACCTACACACAAAGCAGATATTAACAGACATAAGGGGAGAAACTAACAATACAATAATAACATGGAACTTTAATACCCCCACTAAATCAGTGTTATCCAGACAAAAAATCAGTAAGGGAAACTTGACCTTAAACAACACATTAAACCAGAGGGACTTAACATATACAGACCATTCCATCCCCAACTATAGAATACACATTCATTTCAAGGGCACATGGAGTATTCTCCAAGAAAGAGCACATGTCTGAAATTCAGGCAAACTGGAAAAAATACAAACGTGCAAAAGCAGCAGCACGCTATTGAACAACCAATGGGTCAATGAAGAAACCAAAGATGAAACTGAAAAATACTGAGAGAAAATGGAAACAACTTTCCAGACTCTAGGGGACACCGCAACAACAGTTCTCAGAGGGAAGTTCATAGTGATATAGGCTTACCTCAAGAAGCAAGAAAATAAAAAATCTTTATGCTTAAAGGAGCTGGGAAAAGAAGACTGAACAAAGCCCAAAGTTAGCAGAAGGAAGGAATTAATAAACAGAGGGTAAATGAGTGGAGAATTAAAAAAAAAAAAAAAAAAAAAAAAATAGAAAATACCCTGAAACTAAAAGCTGGTTCTTTGAAAAGACAAAATCGGTAAATCTCTAACCAGATTCATTAAGAAAAAGAGAAGGGCACCAATAAAGTCAGCAATGGCTGACACCACAGAAATTCAAACAACCATGAGATTACTGCGAACAATTATACATTAACAAAATGGTCAACCTAGAAGAAATGGATAAATACATTATACATAGATATGGATAATGGATAAATACAAATATATAGCCTAAGACTGAATCACTAATAGAAAATCTGAATAGACTAATTACGAGTAATGAAATGGAATCAGTCATTTAACAACTAAAAAAAGTCCAAGAGCAGGTGGTCTCACAGGTAAATTGTACCCAACATTTAAAGAAGAGGTAGTATCTATTCTCAAATTATTCCAAAATACTGAAGAGGAAAGAATGCTTCCAAATTCATTTTACAAGGCCAGCATAACTGATAACCAACACCAGACAAAGACATCACAAAATTACAGGGCCGTGAGCATAAGCCCAGTGTTGAGCTCCATGCTGGGCGTGGAGCCTGCTTAAGATTTTCTCTCCCTCTCCCTCAGCCCTTACCCCTGCCCATATATATGCTTTTTTTTTTTTTTTTTTTTTTTTTTAAGAGGACCAATCTCTTTAGCAAGGGCAATAAAAGCTGAAGTAAGCAAATGGGATTATATCAAATTTAAAATGCTTCAGCACAGTAAAGGAAACAATGAAATGAAAAGGCAACCTATGGAAAGGGAAAAGATATCTGTAAATCATACATCCAATAAGAGGTTAATAACAATATATAAAAACTTATACAATATAAAAAAAAATTTTTAAATGGGCAGAGAGAACTTGAATAGACATTTTTCCAAAGAAGATAAACACAGACAAAAGGCGTATGAAAAGATGGCTCAGGACCACTAGTCACCAGAGAAACGCCAACCAAAACCATAATGAAGGGGCACCTGCCTTCAGCTCAGGTCATGATCCCAGAGTCCTGGGATCGAGCCCTGAGTCTGTTTCTCCCTCTCCCTCTGGCCCTCCACCCCACTCATGTGCATGCTCTCCTTTTCTCTCTCTCAAATAAATAAAATCTTTAAAAAGAAAAAAAGTATCACACCTCACACCCATCAGATTGCTATTATCAAAAAGATAAGAAATAACCAGTGTTGGTGAGGAGAGAGAGAGAAGGCAACCTCGTGCACTGTAAGTTGGTGCAGCCACCATGGAAAACAGTATGGAGGTTCCTCAAAAACTCAGAAACACCCTACGATCCAGTAACTTCACTTCCTCTGAATTTATCTGAAGAAAATGAACACAGTAATTCAAAGGAATGTACCATACCTATGTTTATTGCAGCATTATTATTCCTTGAAGCAGCCAAGATATGGAAGCAACCTAAGTGTCCACTGATAATGAATAAAGAAAATGAGGAGTATTATACAAACACACAGGAATATTTCTTAGCTGTAAAAAAAATTAAAACCTGGCGTCTGTAACCACATGGATGGAACTAGAGTGTATTATGCTGAGTGAAATAAGTCAAAGACAAATGCCATATGATTATACTTAGATGTGGAATCTAGAAAACCAAACACAGACAGACTCCAAAATATAAGAAATTATTGGTTACCAGAGGGAGAAGCGGTTCAGGGGGGTAAAATAGGTAAAGATGAGTAAGAGGTACAAAGTTCCAGTTATAAATAAATAAATATAGTAAGGATGTAATATACGGTATAGGGAATATGCAGTCAGTAATATGTAATAACTTTGTGTGAGGACAGATGGTAACTAGAGTTATGGGAATCATTTTGTAATGTATAAAGATGCCGAATCAGGATATACACCTGAATAGGATACTGTATGTCAATTACAATTCAGGTAAAAATTTTTAAATAAGATTAAGAGTTTTAACCCATCAACAGACCTGCAAAATGAAGCTGATATGAACATAGACCAACTCTGGTCAATTAGTAAGATTTCTAATTTTGAAGAAAACTGGCTTACTTCAGTAAAAAATAGGAACTGAGAAGCAAAGTGATAAAACTTGGTTTTCATTAACAGGTTTAATAAGGCTTAGGTCACTAAATCGTCGCCAGGGCCCATCACGGCCGGTTACCTAAGAGCCCACGGTTAATGAGCTACTCTCGTAATACCTGCACGATGAGCTCATCGGGAATGTCCTCCTCCCCACCGCAGTAACCGAGGAGCCCGCTCTCTGCGGCTTTGGCTAGTTCAGCATCTTCAGTAGCTTCCACAAAGTCAGTCTCGTCAAGGCCATCGTCCCAGTCGGCGTCGGAAACGGCACCTTCTGACGACAGGCCCGATGGTGGCTTCTGAGCACTTCCGGTGTCACTGTTCATTGTTTCAGCTGCTGTGAACTCTTCTTCCTTCAGTTTGAAAGGGGAAGGTAGTGGAGAGTGCGAGAGGGAGAGGACACAGGTCAGTCAAGGAGACACTGCGATGCTCTCACTCTACGGCCAGTCTAGGTTAAGCTAAGGTATTAGGCAGAAGACCAGTTCTTGAACGGACTCTAAAATAAATATGCTGGATGACAGTGTCTCCAGTACAGCCGCCGTGGGAATGAGTGAATTCAAATGTAGCTGCCGCTGTAGCTCAGACACTCGAAACTCTAAATTTGGAACCGCTTCCCCCCACCCCCCGGCCTGGTTCCTCTGGTACATTCTTTTCAGTATACACAGATGGGGCTAGAGAGATGGCAGACTGAATTTTTTAACAAGCAGACAGTCCAGCTGAAGGTGAACTGGAAAATCTATCTGCTATCTTAAAAGACTGATTTTCCTATTTATAAAGTATTTTAAGAATTAACATGAATTTAAAAAACTGTTAAAAACAGTTGAAACAAATGTCAAGACAGGAGTATGGATGTGTGTATTAGATAACAGTAGGGTACAACATTAAATTTCCTGAATTTAGGAATTTTACCGCACTCATTTAAGAATATCCTTAACCTAAATATCTCTAGTTACAAGCTTAAACATGAAGAGACGTAGGGTTGATGGCTGCAAATTCCTCTCAAGAGATTTGGTATGGACTGAATGTGTTACCCTCAATTCCTAAGCTGAAATGCTAACCCCCAACGTCATGGTATGAGGAGGGAGGCCTTTGGGAGGTGACTAGGTCTTGAGGATGTGGCCCTCATGACTGGAATTAGTAACCTTATAAAAGGGACCCCAGAGTGCTCCTTCATCCCTGTGACAGGGAGGGCCTGGCAAGAAGATGGCTACGACCCGGAGAGCCGACCAGACGCCCAATCGGCCAGTGCCCTCAGCTCAGACTTCCAGCCTCCAGAACTGTGAGAAAGCACCTTCTTGGTTTACAAGCCGCCCCACCTGCAGTGCTGCGTTATAGCAGCCTGAATGGACTAAGACAAAAAGTCCTCCAAAATAACAACGTGCGCCCGAACAGCAGAGGGAGAACACAAATGTGGCCAAGTGCTAGTGACGGCAAATCAGGGTGAAGGGGGAGCTCCCTGTCGTTGGGCAACATTGCTACAGGGGGAAAAAAAAGAAATGTTTAAAAAACTGAGAGGATGAATGCAACAGAAAACCAGGTGACTAACACGGAGCGGTAATTCATTTTAAAATACTAAAAGCAAAAAAGCCAGGGGAGCAGAAAGGACAGAATATAAACCGTTAAAATGATGTGATAGGTACTTGGGTATTCAGTAAGCTGTTCTTTTATTAGTTAATTATTAATTTTCGATTTCAAATAATAATAAAAAAAATTCTGTCCAAGCAGTGGTAATACGATGTACCAAAGCTACTTTCAACTTGGCATTTTTGAGGTATTACTGGATAAGCAGAAAAGTAATTTTTAAAAATCCACTGAAACCACAAACGTTCCTCAAAATAAGTCTCCGAACATAAGGATGACATACACCTCCTCCTCTTGGAGGCAAAGTTTATTTTTACAAATTAATTTTCTCTTGGTTATTTCAAGAACACTTTTTAACCTAACAGTTTACCAGGGAATCTGGCTATCAGCTATGTTGGTCCTGCTCCTACCATGTCTATGTTGGTTGTATGAATTTGTGCTGGAGACATTTTTTAGTCAAACCGAATAGGCAGCAGATCATTACTCAGAATGTCAACTGAGCTCACTTAATCTGCGTGTAGCAGGTAACTTTTATTCTAACCAGAACACCAGAAAGGAAAAGGGTGATAGAGGGGGGAAAAGGAACACTGAAATGTTCAATCTGGAAAATAACATGATCAAAGAGTTAATAAAGAGTTCTCATTAGGGGCACCTGGGTGGCTCAATGGGTTAAGCCTCTGCCTTCGGCTCAGGTCATGATCTCAGGGTCCTGGGATCGAGCCCCGCATCAGGCTCTCTGCTCAGCGGGGAGCCTGCTTCCTCCTCTCTCTCTGCCTGCCTCTCTGCCTGCTTGTGATCTCTGTCAAATAAATAAATAAAATCTATAAAAAAAATTTGTGAAGCCTTATGTCCTACCATTTTTATGGATACCAACTGGTAATATGTACTTATGAAAACAAATTAGGAAAAAAGGTCTATAAAGCAGGGTGCATACTGTGACTCTGAAAATATATATGTGCGCATACATCACTAGAAATTCTGGAAGATATCTGCCAAAGCACATCAGTTATCCCTGACTGGTCAAATTCTAGGCAAGGAGGAGTTTATCCCTGTTGGCTTTTCATGTGTCTTCTAATTTTTTCTCACAATGAGTGTGAATGATTTGGGGAAATAAAAGTTTTTAAAAGGACAAAGTCAATTTGGCCATCTGGTCATTTCTACCAAAATTTAAAATATACACACCCTGTCTAGCAATTCTACCTACAGACAAGAGTTGCTGAAATAAACACAAAGATTAGTATTTTGATCTTCCTAAAGCCAAGAGTGAGAGACTGTCCCTGGCTGGGCGCGGTCCAACAGGTGGGTGTGCACACCGAGCGCAGCAGAGGAAGCCCGCGGGCACGCACGAGTGGGTGCGTGCAGACGTCGGCCCAGTCACTGGGGCACACTCCTCTGTGACAACACGTCCTGAGGACATGGCGCACAGCTCAGTTATACTGTCGTACCGAGAACACATTAGGAATGAGAGAGAAACTCAAACCTGTGCTCACCTCTTTGAGAAGATACAGGAGACTCACTTCAGCAGGTAACGGAAAACCTGGACAAGAAAACAGTTTCACTCTTCCATGTAGCTGTCCACTTCCCACTTAGTACATATGTAAAAATTAGTAACTCACAGTCCGATCTGAAGTTTTCTGCTTTACAGACAGGGTCATGACATTTCTGATACCAAACTTCATTTTTCAGATCAACCAAAATCCTTTACGTTGGGGAAAAAGAAAGGGGAGAAAAAGTTATTACTTAATCCCCAGGCTGGATGGACAACAAAGTTCATCTACATGCTGCTTACCAAAGACGTGCCTACGCCTTCAAGATCGAGACCAGGTAAGAAGTAAAAGGATGGAAATAAATACAAACCAACCCAAAGAAAACTCTGGATGTTAAAAATAACACCCCAAGTGGACTTTAGGGCAAAATAACACACATCGACGAAAGTTCTTCCCAAGAAGACCTAGTTCCCAACTTGTTCCCGCCACGTACGACGGCTTCAAAATGAATGAGCAGAACTGACAGGACTCCAAGGATAAACTGTGTACCATAAATCAAGATTTTAAAAAACATTCTTTTAGTAATTGATACAAATAATCACAAAAAATTCAGTAAGGGTACAGAAAATGTGAATGACCTAAAAAGCATTTTTTAATAAAATTAAAAGCAATTAACACGTTTGCTATAATAGGCTTATAGGAACACTGCCTCAGATCATTAGAAGTTCTTTACAATCACATATAAAACAATTATAAAAACTGAGTGTGCTAGGGTACCAGCTCCGTCTCATTAAATTTAAAAGTATTCACACAACACATCTCTGACCACAAAGCAAATTGTTTAGAAATAAGTAACAGTGGGGCACCTGGCTGGCTCAATCAGCTAAGTGTCAGGCTCTTGGTATTGGCCTGGATCATGATCTCAGGGTCCCGGGATCAAGCCCTGCACCGGGCTCCGTTCTGCACAGGTTGCGTGTCCCTCTCCTCTGCCATGTCCCCACCCTCTCGTGCACCCCCTTGTGCACTCACCTTCTCTTTCTCGCAAATAAATAAAATCTTTTTTAAAAAGTAACAAAAATAGCTAGAAAATAGCTAAACCCATAACTTGGAAACTGAAGCATTTCTAAATCATCAATTACTCAAAAATCATGATCGAAATTAGAAAATGAATGGAATTGAAAATACATAGTAAAATATGGGAAACAGAGCTAAAATGAGATTGGGAGAGAAATTTAGAATCCTAAAAGCATGATTCACAAAAAAGAATGGCTAAAGACCAATATGTAACTAATTTGGGAAATGAAAAATAGATCTAATAAAATAAAGGGCGGGAAGTAATAAGCAAGATTTTAAATCAACAAGGCCAAAATGTGAAAACTAATACAATTCTTGCCAAGCTTGATCAAAATTAAATTAGCTAGACACAAATGTTTTCAGAAATTAAGTGCAGATGTAACTACAAATCATAAGATATTAAACATTTAAGAACATTAAGAACAATTTCTGCCAGTAACATTAAAAATTTTGGTAAAATAGACAAAGTACTAGATAAAAAGATACCAAACCAAGCACACCTAACAAGTTTCAGAAAACCTGGACCATCCTCATCAAGACCCCAGGGCTGCAGTCCCCCGGCTGTACACCAGACTGTCTCCAGGCCATGAAGAGTATTTGCATCCTTCTAGGGAAACACAGTGATACTGGACGTCTGTCAGGCACCCCACATTCTGCTTGCCTAGCGTTCCCAGCTTCCATATTGTAACAGCTTTCATGCCTTTCAGTGATGGCCTGTCTTTGCTGAGCTGAGGTTTTTGGTGGTGACTAACGCGCCTGGGTGGCTCAGTCTGTTAAGCATCTGCCTTTGCCTTGGGTCATGATCCCAGAGTCCTGGGATCGAGCTCCGCATCAGGCTCCCTGCTTGGCGAAGAGTCTGCTTCTCCCTCTGTCCCTCCCCCCTGCTTATTCTCTCCCTCTCTTGCTCTCAAATAAATACAATCTTAAAAAAAAAGAAAAAGCAAAAAAAATTCATAGGGCTTTAAGAAAACAAAAAACCAAGGGCCATAACCGTCAATGTGGAATAAGAGAGAACTGGGGTGGCAGCGTCCACTAACTCCAAGGTTTGAGAGATTATGCAATGCTCAAAAGGACACACACCCCACTAATAAGTATTTTTATGTAAGAATGAGTTCAAGGACGCAAACCTTACTTACAAACCTTCAGTGATGAGGAAGTCATGGGGATGTGATGGTGAAACAGAGCTCATAGCATGGGACCGCCTCTGGATTCCTTGAATCTTACAACGTATTCGTCAGCCTGACCTCGGGTCAGACTGCTGTTTCCTGTGAGTGTGGTTTGATCATCCAATGTCATATTCATTAGGGATCCGGTAAATTCAGATGAAAACCACAGTGTCCTCTTATACAAACAGATCAGCCAAACAGAGATTTTTAAAATATACCTTGGTGAGATTATGGAACAGCAGAAAATATCTGAAAACACTGCTGGCGGGAGAATTAGCTGGCCATTTGGGAAAATTACGTGCGTAGTCATGTGAAATCTGGGCATACTCTATCGCACATCAATTCTGCCTTCAGGCACGGACTTTGAGAAACTCTGGCACATGGGCCACAGGCAGGATGTACCTGAGCACCTGCAGCAGCGTCACTCAAGCCAGTGAGCCAGATGTCCAGAGGAGGGAAACAGACGTGCACGTTCGCATTTCCATAACGGCACACCGCACCACAGTGGAAAAATAAGCAGCGGCCGCACGTTGCTGTATGGACGAACGCCACGAACTCAGTGTTGACCAAAAAGCAATTCTGAGGACGCAGTTTACACAAGATTCAGAAACACGGAAAATAAAACAATCTATTGCTTGGAAATATAAGTATGTATGGGGGGAAAAAACATTTAAAGAAAGCAAGGGCAAGATGAACACAAAACCCAGGACAAGAGTTATTATTATCTCAGGTGGTCGGAGGAAAGCAGGAAACTGGGGTTGGTCCCACAGAGCGCTTCTGAGGTTTGGTCAAGTTCCATTTCTCACGGTGGGTGGCAGACAGGACACGTGATCATTTCAGCGTGCCTTTGAGGCGTACCCACACATGAGAATACATGCTTTTATATGTACGGGGATTTCACAGTTAAGAAAAAGAAGAGATTATGGATACAGAATAGAAGCAGGTAATTTTCCAGAAAGAAATATGTAAAAACCTGAGAATCTCAAAAAGTTAAAGGATGATCATCTTGGGCACCTGGGTGGCTCAGTGGGTTAAAGCCTCTGCCTTCGGCTCAGGTCATGATCCCAGGACCCTGGGATCGAGCCCCACATCGGGCTCTCTGCTCTGCAGGGAGCCTGCTTCCTCCCCTCTCTCTCTTTCTCTCTCTCTCTGCCTGCCTCTCTGCCTACTTGTAATTTCTCTCTCTCTGTCAAATAAATAAAATCTTTAAAAAAAAAAAAAGGATGATCATCTTATGATAATGAATTCCTGGTAAAATACATAGAGTAAAAGACAAAGATACACGAAAACCATAACCACGGTTATCACTGGTTCTGGGCCTACGGGGGAGCTTTTCCTTTGTGTTATTCTAAGTGATAGCTTTTGTGTATTGAGCACATAGTGTTTTTTTTTTACACTAAGCTAATCTGCATACAGACGTGTGGCACTGAAAGATGCCTCCCACAATGTTTCCAGCTTCTAGCAAAAGCTTTCCGATCTTTCCTCACATCTGGCACACGTGCTGTATACACTTGATATACAGAAGTCTCAGCTTTGATATTAAATACAAAACAGCAAAGTTTCCCATATCATAACTGATACCTACTGGGTTTCTGTCTTATTCCTCTTCTCACCGTATCCTTGAATTATCTAAAATTCCATTTCATCCTTCACTTCCTCTCCTTTTGCCAGGGGGATTTTAAAGAAAACTCCTAACACGGGCCTGGTGTATACAGCAAGCATTCGATAAATACTGGTTCCCTTCAAGATGATTCTCTGTTTTTCTTGTTCATAAGACTTATTTATTTATTTGGGAGAGGCACGGAGAGCACAGAGAGAGCAGCAGACTCCCCGCTGAGAGCCTGACTCAAGCAGCTCCACTCCAGGACCCTGGGATCATGACCTGAGCCGAAGGCAGACGCTTAACTGGGCCGTCCAGTACCATTCTTTGTCTTGACCAAGTTAATGTTAACTCCAACTCTTAACACTGAATAATTTCCTCTTCACCCAAATTTGTTCAATTTCAATTCACACACCACAAAATGTCAAGGACGAGAGAGAGACACTTCCTCGTCCCTTTGCTCACCTGTCTATTGCCTCTAATTTCTTCCTAGCCCTGCTCAGGCCTGTCTTTCTCTTCTCAAGATTATACTACCTAAGGAATTAGACTACCAAATAAAGTACAAATAAAGATGACCTGTGCTATGAAGCAAGGTGATAATTAACATAGCCAAATTCAATATTATAAAACAGAACCCAAATACAATATTTGATACAACTAAATTTGTTGTAGAAACCAAAGTCATTTTTATGTTCAACCGTACAAATTATAAACATTTAAAATAATATTGGTTAAATACACAGAATTCGTTAGTAAACAACATCACTTACATGATATTATTGCTCTTGTGGGCCCTCCCGATGTTTCTGCACCAGCGATATTTACAAATATCATAAACCAGTAATTCCTCTGGGAAAAAGTAGCTCCAGTGTCGAATTCCTAAAATACAAATAATGTTTCTAAAGGTATTAAAGCTCTGTCATATTACAGTGAATACAGAATAAGATTATCTTTACCTCCTTTAATGCCATTTTTATTCACCAAAGAAAGAACAAACTGGTCAATTTCAGGGTAGGGTGAACAATGAAAACCTTCAATGTTTCCTGCTGCAACAGAGAGAAAAATTAATTGTAGTTAGAGCGGCTAAGAGTCAAAGAGTTAAATGTTAAAAGTTGTTCTTTAGGACAATGATAGGTTATGGAGCCCCTGCAACTTTTTTGTTTCTATGATTTCAGGTAGTCATGGGTTCTTGCTCACCCTACAAGCAAGCAGGGGAAAGTCAAACCTGGCAGTTAAGTCAAATGTTAACTACTCCTAAGAAGCACCTGTAATCATTTCAACTGCTTTCTTCATTTTGAGAAAGAGAAAAGCAACCCCTTGTACTCCTGAGCCAGCCTACTGCTATCAGCGCAGCCTTCATGTTGCGACACACTAGGCTGGTCCCCGATAGCTCAGCAACGGTGCTTTCCTGCTAATAAGGAATTATCTCACAGAATTTCAACATCAGATAAGGCCGCTCTGTGGCCAAGATGATTCATGAAAAAAATAAGACTACTCACTCCAAAACTGTGTCCGAACACAGACAAAACATGAACATTTTCCAAACCGGAGAAATGACCAACACCTCCCACCTTACCTGATATAAGTAATTGCTTCTTCTTAACCAATTATAGCTTTACACCCACTGTAACCTGCCTTCCTTCTAGATAAAATTTATGAAGATAGTCAGTCATCCAATTGTGTCTTTGAAACAAATCCATGCCTCCTTAGACACTTCTCAAAAGCACCTAACTCAAGCCTGCATCCTGTAATAAATCTTTTCTAATGCCCTTTTCCTGAGATGCCCCACAGGTCCTCAAGGTAGAGCTCTCCACACGGAAGCCAGGACCAAACTCCACTTGTTAGCAATAGGTGTGTTCTCCTATGATCCTCAGCTGTACGATCAGTTCTATTTTGTATCTAAGAATCTACTGGAATAATTTATGATAACTTATTTAAAATGTCATTTAACTTTTAAACACAGAAGTATCTACTTTTCTTAAAATAAAACCTATATTTCACTTAGAGAGGTAATATACATAGTTGGAGAAACTATGGAAAATATACTGAAGTAGAAATGAGAGAAATAAAGTCCAAGGCAATGTCTAGAAATGACTGTTAAACAACCAGAAGAAAATAAACCTAAGAAAATGTTACCCACATTTTTTCCCAAATAATGCTGGAGTCTACTTTTTTCTCTTAATATCATAAATGGAAATTTTCCATTTTATATTAGCTTTACAAATTTAAATTAAATGGCTACAGAGTATGTTATAGTAGTGTCACCAACCCCATTTTGTACATTTAGATTGTTTCCAGTTTTTTGCTCTTGTAAATAATGATGGCCCCAAATATGTGTAAAAATGTTTACTAGAGAGTTAATGTATTGATAGAAAAAGCCCATTTTTCAGTATAAGAATGAAGAACATATGCATTTCATGAAAAAACTCTGTAGCCATTAAAAAAATGAGAGAATACAGGGAAAGCTCCTCTAGGTTCAGTGGAAACACACAGTGGCTGTCCATCGGTGATTGTGGACAGAGGGGAAGAGTACTGTTAGTTTTTCTTTCAATAGGGGTTTCTTTCTACAAACAAAACTACTTTATTTTCTTCTGGGCTTACCCCTAACCCCAAAATCACCATAAAATGAAAATTAGTGAATAAGCTTTAAGAAGTATCTTTTCTTGGGGTGCCTGGGTGGCTCAGTGGGTTAAGCCTTTGCCTTCGGCTCAGGTCATGATCCCAGGGTCCTGGGATTGAGCCCCCAATCAGGCTCTCTGCTCAGCAGAGAACCTGCTTCCCCACCCCTCCTGCCTGCCTCTCTGCCTACTTGTGATCTCTGCCTGTCAAATAAATAAATAAAATCTTAAAAAAAAAAAAAGTATCTTTTTTTACATTTTCCAATTTGAATACAAACTAAGTTGTTTTAAAGAATCAGTAGATAAGAATCTTGAAGATTTAAGACTTTTAAGGCAAAACAGACTTTGTATCCTTAAATTTTCATAGGAAATTGTTTTCTTAAAATTACCTTTAGTGCTGGTACTGTTAAAATATTCAACTCGCTTCTGTTCATTCTGAGATGTGTCACAGGTCAGAATGCGTAAAGTATCTGAGAATCTGAAGAAAATATTGGAAGAGATAAAGTAAGGTGATCTCAGAATCAAAGAGAGATGGCTACAGAAAGAAAATTGAACTTCACATAGTTCCACGTTAAAATCCTTTATTCAACAGCGGATTCTTCTAGGACAATGAAGTCACACTTGCCTACAAAAACACCAATCCCAACACTAGTCTGGCGATCATTTAAAATACTTTTTTCAACTATAGTGTGAATCAGAGGACTCTAGGAGTGCTGAAGCCACAGAATGAAGTATATAATTCTACTCTTTGAAAGTAGGGCGCCTTTAAAATTTTTTTTTTTATTTTTAAAGATTTTATTTATTTATTTGACAGAGAGATCACAAGCAGGCAGAGAGGCAGGCAGAGAGAGAGAGAGAGAGGAGGAAGCAGGCTCCCCGCTGAGCAGAGAGCCCGACGCGGGACTCGATCCCAGGACCCCGAGACCATGACCCGAGCCGAAGGCAGCGGCCCAACCCACTGAGCCACCCAGGCGCCCCCGCCTTTAAAATTTTTGTTACAAGGATTTGAAAAAGTGTGAATAATGTGGGGAGGAGAAGGGAGGAAGGAAGGAGGGGAGAGAGCAAAGGACAAAATAATGAAAATTAACCTAAAGACGCATTTGTAACCCTAAAGAATTTAGCTTTCATTTCAGGAAGAAATGTGCCCAGTATTTACTTGGAACCACAAAAGAAAATTAAGGAAACCCTTATTCAGTAGAAATCCACTTCTGTGGAATTAATGCTGAAACTACAAAGGAAATGGGGTTTAGTAACAGGGAGATGACTTCAGGCAATCTTACAGGCCGCCGTGCTTTTCCCACACAAGACAAAGTAAGAAGCCACTCTTGGGCCAGCAGCAGTGAGCAGCAGCTGTCATACAATTTTTCCAGTGTCTCTACAGTGCTTCCAGAATCGCGGAACTGCTATTGCGAACAACTCACATTTACTGAGAGGCTACCATGTGCCGGGCATGGCTGTCCTTTTGTGTCCAGTTTTAACTCCCTCCATCTTCGCAACTCCCTAAGAGAGGGGGTCACATCATGTCCATTGTAAAGGTAAGGAAACTAAGGCTTTGACGTTCCATCTGAAAAATGTTATGAAAGAACCCAAAGTCCAGAAATAATATGAAGAGAAACTGCCCGTCTTCCCACCCTCCCGAGTAACTGCTGGCGAGTGGCTATGCGGACACAACTTCCCCTCCAGCGAAGTATTTTAAGTATTTTATGAACATCCATTTCTACGGGATTTCTCCTGAGAACTACACCTAGAGAAGGTAAAGGAAAAAGAAGTAGAGCAAGTCAACTGAGGAAGGCAATTTAGTTTGATTGTTAAGTGTGGTTTGGACTAACAAAAATCTGCCAACCCAGGTATAGAAATGGAGGCAAACATTTCTGTTGAAAGAGGTCTTTCACACACTTTTTAAAAATGACCAAAAGGTGGTACCTTCAGTGTTCGACAACAAAACTGACAATAAATTAGAGTTCATTAGTATAATGGAAAATTATATAAGCAATAAAAGTTTTAGTTATAACTAACTGTTGCGAGTCATTAACTTGGCAGATAGTCATGATATAACGTTCAGTGGATTAAACAATTGACATAACCACATAAATAATGATCTCAAGAAAATACTCTTTGAATGAAGGAGGTATGTAAATTTTTTACATATGAATGTATATCCATGGAAAGTAGATATTAACAGTAACTCTATTTCCAAATGGAATTCAGTAGTTTTCGTTTTCTTTCTTATAAAAAGAAAGCTAACCTAGAATTTAAGAATTCTTAAGTTAGAATGAATTTACACAATTCACATTTTGGTACTACACAATGTCATTCGCTGTTTAATAAACATTCATGAATGCACAACGGTGTGTTTTGGTACTATATACCTGACATTGCTGACCAAAGAAGACAGGAAATACTGATTTTCTTCAGAAATATTCTTGGACTGTTCAGGAAAAAATCTGTTGTCTTCAGCAATCTCCAAAGCCACCTGCTTCCCTATCTTCGATGACTTATACAGCCGGAAGTTTCTATTTCTTGTATAAACTCCTATTATTAAAAATTAATAAAACAATTATGAATGCATGTTTTCCATGATTTGTTTTTATGGTCAGCAAATATTAATTTTGAATAGCATTATTAGAGAAACAACCGGTTCTGGTTCAAGGTGGTGATATATGAAGAGCTTGAACTCTCCTCCACACGGGAACACACCAAAGCTACACTGGTATTTGGAACGATTTCCTCTGGAAAAAACCTACAACCCGGTAGATTGACTCCTTCACCCAGTGAGACAGAAACCACATGGAAACAGGTGGGAAAGGCCGAGACACAATCTCGCCATAAGCCCCACCCCCAGGGCAACACCCACAACTGGCAGGGAATTCAAAACCTAGAGCTTCTCCCTGAAAGTAAAGGATCATAACTCACATTAGGTACCCCGACTTTTAAGGCCTGCCCCTAAGAGATGAGCTCCAGAAACATCTGGCTTTGAAGACTGGGCTGTGGCTAACTGACGAAGGGCTCTCAAGGGCTCGCCTGCACACTCACTCACCCCAAGGCCTAGTGCGCAAGCAGCCCTTCCGAAAGTGCCCAGACTTTATGTGAAAGGGACTCATTTCCAAACTTGACAGCGCTGGACTGAGGGATACTCTCCAGGGATGGAGGTGGTGGGCACCATCAGCCTCTCCGCCTCTCTAAGCCGGTGGCTGCCATCTTTCTTCTTTTCCTTCCCCCTCCCTTTTCTCAGTGGGGGCCATCTTTGCCTGCCCCCTCAGCCTCACTCCAGCCAGAGGAGCGAGGCTGGCTTTGGCTCCCCCTCTGCTGTGTTCCAGAGCACCAGAAGCTCCTGGAGGAAAGTGTCTATTCCCATCTGGTGTCCGGGTTTTTACACGTGGGAACCCATTTTTCAGACGATCCCTTGATCGCCGGGCTCTGAAGTTCAAGGAGGCTTGGTTCCTGGGTCCCCAGGACTGTACAGCTGGAAGGACAGTGCTCGGGAGACCACCACTCCCAGGGCACCGCACAGAGACACACGGAAACACACCCAGCTTCTGAGCAAGAGGCCTATTTGCTTGATCCACAGCCCCAGCCCAAAGGGCAAGCTTCGGGTCTGGCATACTTATAGAAGCATCCGGAAGGGCCGTCAGGGCATGGAGCTCAGTGGACAAAATTTTCGCACCATTCAGCTCACTGGGATCTTCCAGAACAGGGCTTAGGCCCTTTGTCTGGTGCCCTGATTTTTGCAGTTGCTGCCAGGGGACTCCTCTCCATCACCTGGCTTTGGTGGCCTGTTGGACTGACGCTCACAGGTCCTGCAGAACTAAGACCGACAGAGAAGGAGTTCTTCAACAGCCACCATCCCTAGGGCTCAGCAAGAGGCAACAGGCCCAGGGGCGCATTCTCTCTAAGAAGCCTATTAGCTATCACAATTGGCGCGGCGGATGGGGCTGGTTTCTAATGACATTAACACCCGGTAGGGTCTGCCGGGAAACCTTTCCTGAGACCTTGGAGGACAGGCAGTATTTCTGTCCTCTCTCCTGCTGTGCTTCACAGCACCAGCATCTCTGGGAACTTGAGGGGAACTTGTATAAAGCATCTCGTGCCTCAGTTTTGACATCGGGTACCCTGCATTTTGGAGCTACCTCCTAGGGGATAGCCCTCAGTCACCTGGCTCTGGGGGCTAGGGGGCTTCGGGTCCGGGGGCTCACGAGACTGCATCAGTGAGAGAGAGTTCTTAGATGGCTGCCACCCCCTGCGCACTGCACACAGAGAAGACTGGAACATTCTGGGAAAGAGGCCTAACTGCTTGTCCTAAAGCTTTGGCCTGGGGGGCAATCTTCAAGTCTGGCACACATCTAGAAGCTCCAGAGCTGCTCCCAGGGAGCACAGGCCAGGTGATGCTATCTTTGTGTTGTCCCACCTCACCACAGCTCACCAGGACCTCTCAGAAACAAGCTTGTTGCTCAGCAAGTCCTGAGTTTTGCAACTACCACCCACAGGATGCCTCCATGTTCCCCAGCTGGGCGGGTCAGCGGGACTCACATCTGCAGACCCATATGACTGTACATATTTCCATTCTCTTAAAGCTGCTACCTGAGGGTCTAGCTTCCAATCAGCCTGAACCCAGGTGCTGAATGAGATCCTGCCCTTTGGGACATTAACTGGGCCAGGCATATTCTGAAGTCCTGGGAACCATAAAAGCTAAAACAGGCTGCTTGATAATTACAAAAGTTTGGGAAACAACCAAGAGCTAGGACAGGGTTGAAGGAGAAGTTTCATCTCCCACACAAAGGCCAACCCTTCAAGACTGGGAGGAAATGCTCTTTCATCAGGCAAAGAGACTCAAGCAAAATGAAGAACAGAGGACTGCATTCCAAACAAATTAGATGAAACTCTTAAAGGACCTCAACGGAATGGAGAGAAGTAATTTATCTGAAAAAGAGTTCAAAGTAATGGTTCATAAAGATGCTCACCAAACTTGGGAGAGGGACGGATGAACACAGGGAGAACTTCAACAAGGAGACGGAAAACAGAAGGAAGGAGCAAACAGAAATCTCAAAGCTGAAAAAACAACAACTGATCTTGATACACTGTAAGGGTTCAATGGCAAACTAGATGAAGCCGGACCAATGAACCCAAAGACAGGACAGAGGAACTCCCCCAACAGAGCAGCGGAAAGAAAAAAGAAGGAAACAAAGTGAAGATAGCTTAAGGGCCTTCTGAGACAACGCTGGTAAGACTAACATTTACATTATATGAGTCCCAGAAGGAGAAAGGGCCAGAAAACTTATTTGAACAAATAACTGAAAACTTTAATAACCTGGGGAAGGAAAGACGCACAGATCCAGAAGGACAGTGAATTCCAAATGAAATAATGCAGCAGACGGGCCCATGCCAAGACACATTATAATTAAAATGCCATCAGTTTAAAAAAAAGAGAGAGAGAGAGAAGATCTTAAAGGCAGCAAGAAAAAAAAACAAAAAACAACTTGTTACATACAAGGAGACCCCATCGGACTATGAGCACATGTTTTCAGCAGAAATGCTGCAGGCCACAGAGAGTGGCAGAATATATTCCAAGTACTGAAAGAAAAAGACTTCCAACCAAGAATACGCTATTTGGCAAAGTTATCATTCACAACTGAAGGGCAGATAAAGAGCTTTCCAGACAAGCAAGAGATAAAAAAGTTCATTACCACTCAACCGGTCTTACAAGAAATGTTAAACGGACATCTTTAAGCTGGAAAAAAAAACCAAAAGGGGGTGATTGCTAATTAGTAACAAGAAAACGTATAAAAGCATAAATCTCATTGGTAAAGGAAACTATATATTAAAGGAGTATGTGAATCAAGTGTGAAGCTAGTGTAAAGATCTCAAAAAAGGAGTAAAGTAACTGCAACTATAGTAATGAGCTAAGGGACGCACAAGACAAAAAGATATAAAATGTAACCAGCAAAATGTAAAACGGGGAGGGGGGGGAATGGAGTGTAAAAATGTACAGCTTCGAGTGCATTCACACTTAAGTTTTTATAAACCTAAAATAGGCTACTATGAAAGTAAGTTGTTATACTTAAGCCTCATGGTAACCACAAAGCAAAAAGCCATAGTAGCTACAAGAGCGATAATGAGAAAGGAAGCATGCCACTAAAGAATTCATCAACCACAAAGGAAGAGAGCAAGAGAAGTAGATAGAAAAAAAAAGAATGAAAAACCAGCCAGAAAATAATGAACAAAATGGCTACAAGTACATACTGATCAATAATTACTATAAATGGATTAAATTCACCAACCAAAAGACACAGAGAAGCTGAAAGGGTAAAAACAAAAGAAGACCCATCTATATGCTCCCAGTAAGAGACCCATTTCAGACATAAGAACACACACAGACTGAAAGTGAAGGGACGGAAAAAAAAGTTCCACACAAATCAAAACCAAAAGAAAGCTGGGGTAGCTCTACTTTCATCAGACAAAATATTTCAACAACAAGACTGCAGTAAGGGACAAAGAAGGCATTACATAATGACAAAAGGGTCAGTCCAAAAAGAGGATATAGCACTTACAATATTTAGGCACCAACATAGGAGCTCCTAAATATATAAACCAAATATTAAAGGACCTAACAGGAAATAGAAATATGACAGTAGGGGACATCAGTACCTCCACTTACACCAATGGATCGATCATCCAGACAGAAGATTGATAATGAGGAAACATCAACCTTAAACCACACATTGAGCCAGAGGGAAATAACAGACATATACAGAACGTGTGTGTATGTATATGTGTGTGTGTGTGTGTGTGTGTGTGTGTATAAATTCAACATCCACACATGATCAAAACTCTCAACAAAGTGAGCGCAGAGGAAACACAGCTCAAAATAAAGCTATGTGACACACACATAGCTAACATCATACTCGGTGGTGAAAGCTGAAAGCTTTTCCTCTAAGGTCAGGAACAAGACAAGAACACTACTCTCATCACTTTTACCAACATGGCACTGGATGTCCTAGCCAAAGCAAGTAGGGAAGAAAAGAAACAAAAGGCATCCAAAATGGAAAGAAGAAGTGAAACTGTCACTATTTGCCGATGTTTATCTACAGAAATTTCTATGTAGAAAACCCCAAAGAGTCCATCAAAAAACTGTCAGAATAAATGAATTCAGTGAAGTTGCAGGATACAAAATCAACAACACAGAAATCTGTTGCATTTTTCTACAGTAACAAGCCATTAGAAAAAGAAATTAAGAAACAACCCCATTTTTAAAAAGTCCCATTACAAAGCACTGGAAAGAATAACATACTTATGAATAAACTTAACCAAGGAGGTAAAAGACCTATATATTCAGGAAACTACACAAAACACTGAGGAAAGCAACTGAAGATGACACAAACAAATGGAAAGACAGGCCAACCTCATGGGCTGGAAAAATATTGTTAAAACGTCCATAATACCCAGGGCAAGCTACGATGCAGTGCAACCCCCATCAAAACCCCAGTGGCAAAACATCCAAAGAACAAAGAATTCTAAAATTTATACGAACTACAAAAGATCCAGAATGGCTGAAGCTATCCCAACAAAGAAGGACAAAGCTGGAGGCATCACGGGTCCTGATTTCAAACTACATCACAGTGCGACGGCAATCGAAACAGTACGGGACTGGCAATGTAAACAGACTCAGATCAACAGAACAGAACAGATGGCAAAGGAATAATTCAAGTCTATATGTTCAACTACTCCGCAACAAAGGAGCCAAGAATATACAATAGGGAAAGAACAGTCTCTTCGGGAGAGTGAGTCAGGAAAACTGGAAAGCCACATGCCAAAGAATAAAACTGCACCACTTTCTCACACCATATACAAAAATTAACTCGAAATGATTCAAAGACCCGAAACCATAAAACTCTTAGAAAACAGGCAATAAGCTCCTTGACCTGGATCTTGGAGATGGGTGTTTTAAATACACCAACAGCAGAGGCAACGAAAGCAAAATAGAGAAGCAGGACATCATTGAAGTCAAAAGCTTCTGCAGAGAATAGAAACCATCAACAAAATGGAAAGGCTGCACGTTGACTGGGAGAAAACATTTGCAAATCATATATCTGATAAGATGTTAATAGCCAAGATATATAAAGAACTCATACAACTCAACAGGAAAAAAAATCTGATTTAAAAATTTGGCAGAGGATCTGAATAGACATTTCTCTGTAGAAGACATGCAGATGGCCAAGAGATGTTCGATATTCCTAATCATCAGGGAAATACAGATCAAAATCACAATGACATCTCACTTCACACCTGTCAGAGTGGATATATCAAAAAGACAAGAAATAACATCGCTGATGAGGATGTGGAGAAAAGGGAACCCTTGTGCACTGTTGGCAGGAAGGCAAATTGGTGCAGTCACCGGGGTAAACAGTATGGAGGGTCCTCAAAAAATTAGAAATAGAACTGCTGCATGACCTAGCAATTCTATTTCTGGGTATTTATCTGAATAAAATAAAAATACTAACTCAAAAAGACAGATGCATCACCATATTCACTGCGGCATTACTTACAATAGCCAAGATATGGAAACAAACGGTCTTGTGGACAGATGAATGAATAAAGAAAATCAAACAAGAAAAAGTATGTATGTATCTCCACAAAATAGAATATCATTTAACCATTAAAAAAAAGAGCGAGAGAAATCCCGCCATTTGTGACAACATAGGTGGACCTTAAGGGCATTATGCTAAGTGAAATAAGACAGGGAAAGACAAATACCATATCACTTATACAAAGAATCTAAAAATTAAAGAAAAAAACAACCCACGCCAATAAATACAGGGAACAGACTGGTGGTTGCTTGAGGGGGGGAGGTGGGGGTGGGCCAATGGGTAAAGGGAGTCAAAAAACACAAACTTCAGTCATAACATAGATAAGTCATGGGGATGTAATGTACAGCATATGACATATAGTTAACGACACTGTATTGCATATTTGAAAGTTGCTAAAAGAGTATTATCTTAGAAATTGTCATCAGAAGAAAAATATTCTGTAACTAAGTACAGAGTTGCTGTGCTGATCATTTTGCAATATATACAAATTCAGATCATTATGTTGACCACCTGAAATTAATGTAATGTGGCATGTCAATTATACCTCAATAAAAAAATGGTGGGAAAAAAACTCATGTTCACATAAACAAAAATAAAAATGAAAAAAATAATTATTTTCTATTAGCTGTAAACAAAAGAAAAGCAATACATAACTTAAGATAAAGTTGAGTTGGTATGGAAGACGCCACACGCAGAAACAGAAAATGAGACAAGATTATGTGGGGGTACCCCTCCTGTTGTAAATAGGAAAGTTTGGCAAATCATTTAGGAAAAAAAGGTTGAGACTATTAAAGAGCTTCCAAGGCAGTGAGTATTTTTGTGTCAAAAATCCCAAAAGGGAGGCATCAAAAAATCAAATATTGTTCTCTCCCCACTATGTGAGCATACAATGAGAAGACCATGATCTGTAAACCAGGACAGGGATTTCACCAAAACCCACCCATGCTGGCACCCTAACCTTGCAATTCTATCCTCCACAGCTGTGAGAAAGGAATGTTTGTTGTTTAAGCTAAAAAAAACAAAAAACAAAACAAACAAACAAACAAAACAAAAAAACCCTCAAAAACAAAGCTAACAAAAGATGTGTAAGTTCTCTGTTTAGAAAATTATAAAACATTGAGAGAAATTAGAGAACATCTATGTTAATGGAATGACAAAGCATGTTCACAAACTAGAACATTAAATATCATAAAAATGTCAATTCTTCCCAAGTTGATCTCTAGATTCAATGCAAACTAAATCAAAATTCTAGCAACGTGTGTATGTGTGTAACCTGACAAGTTGATTCTAAAATTTAAATGGAAGTACAAGCGGTCAAGAACAGCCAAGAAATTTCAAAGATCAAAGTATCAAGACTTAAAAAAAACCTGTATTAAGACAGTAACGGTAATGGCACAAAAACAGATCAATACAACAATGGAATAGAACATAATCCAGAAAAAGATAAAACATATATAGACAACTGACTTATGACAAAGATGTCCTTATAGGAAAAGGACTGTTATTTCAATAGTGTTGAGACAAATGGATATATATATATATATATATATATGGGAAAAAAATGAATCTTAACTCCTCTTCAAAGAACAGGCAAAAATCCACTCCAAGTGGACTGTAGATCTAAATATAAAAGGTAAAAATAGAAGTCTGATAGATAGGAAAATATCTTCATAATTTGGGAATAATGAAAGATTTAACAAGATACAAGAAACACTAAGAGGAAAATGGACAATCAGACTACTACTATTTAAAGTTACTTTCATTCACCAAAGACACCATTAAGAGAGTAAAAAGGCAAGCTACAAATACATAGGATTCCAAAGATAAAGTTCAGAAATAGGCAAAGACAGTGTTAGAGAATGGATTAGCGGTCACCTGTGGGGAGGAGGAAGAGGACTCACTAGAAGGCACAGGGAGGAGGTTCTGGGATCCTGGTAATTTCTATTTCTCATCTAGGGTGGCGTGGTGACAAGGGTATGTTCATTTTGTGATAATTCATTGACCTGCACACTCACATATTAGCCACGTTTCTGTTTGAATGTTGTACTTCAATAAAAAGTTTCCTCAAAAAATTTTCGGGGTGGCTGACTGGCTCAGTCAGTAGAACATGCGACTTTTGATCTCGGGGTTGTGAGTTTGTGCCTCATGCTGGGGATCGAGATAACTTCAAAAAAATAAAGTCTTAAAAAAAAAATGTCAGCATGTACTATTAAATCCCTGTCCTTTTCAAAAGACACCTTAAGGAATGTCCTTTTTGGTGTATAAATAATTCTGGGTATACTCTTGAAATCTTTCTTTCAAGCATATCATGGAAATTTCCTTGCTGGTGTGGTAAACTTTTTTTTTTTTTTTTTAAGATTTTATTTATTTATTCGACAGAGGGAGAGAGATCACAGGAGGCAGAGCAGCAGGCAGAGAGAGGAGGGGAAGCAAGCTCCCTGCCAAGCAGAGAGCCTCATGCAGGGCTTGATCCCAGAAGCCTGAGATCATGACCTGAGCCAAAGGCAGAGGCTTAATCCACTGAGCCACCCAGGTGCCCCAGTAAACTAACTTTTAAGGCTAACCATCATGAATTTCGGGTCTTCAATACTGGGGTCGAATCAGAGCACAGAGATCAGCTATTTTGCTTCCCCTGAATCACTTCCCATCAGGCCTTCTGCCTAGTTTACTGCATACTCACACAACCTCGAGAGGCTATTCCCCTTAGAGAAAGAACAAAACTGGTCATTTGGAAGAATGCTCCTCTATTCGTAACCCATGCTGGTATACACCCAGACCACTGCACTCCGTGGATCTGACTGTATTTCCAAATTCTGGCACCTGGTTGTCAGGGCAGCTAGCCAGGAAGGTAGAGTGCAGCAGGAACGCTTCCCTACCCTTGGCCTGGCTGGCTGGAGTACCCTGCCTGTAGGTTAAACCTAGCTTTCTCCAGCCTCTAGACTCTGACACCCTCTCAGCTGCTCCAACCCTCAGTGGCAAAATGTGCTCTTAACGGCTTTCAAACCACAAGCTAGAGCCACAGTATAAAAATGAAGTTTAGGGGCGCCTGCATGGCTCTGTCAGTTGGGCGTCCGACTCTTGACTGCAGCTTAGGTCTTGATCTCAAGAGTCGTGAGTTCAAGCCCTGCACTGGGCCCAGCACTGGGCGTGAAGCCTACTTAAAAATTCTTAAAGAATGAGGTTTAGTTGACCAGAATGGAGCCAGTTGAATGAGGGGCCCCGAGTGGCCTATGTGTTACCCAACCAGGCTACATTCTGCTAGTGATTCCATGGTCGCTGTATGGAGCAGTGGTGGCAGCAAGCATCCTCAGCAAAGTGACGGATGGGCACTGATGGGTCGCTCGCTCGGGGAGGTACACAAGGACAGTCCAGCAGAGAGCTGGCAATCTCACTTACCGAGGTCTACGAAAAGATGCTTTTCTCCTACGTTATTCTTCACAACTAAAAATGATAGGTCAGGACCTCTCAGCTTAGCTGAGCCCGGGCTCTCCCGTTCCTTTGAATTCCAGGCCCAGCTCTCTCCTCTGTCTGTATCTGAGGACATTTTGCTACAGGAGATTCCTTGTTTAATTGGCGTTTCAGGAAAACGGGAAAATTCATGGCCCGTGGTCTCTGAAGTACTAGCGTCATCTTCCCTGCCAATTAAATGAAAAGCAGGCTGCAAAATTTTTCTCACAAAATTACCTAGAAAAAAAAAATATACTATGATTAACCTAATTCTTTTCTACAAACTGTAACTCAAAATCTAGGCACAAATCTACACATGACAATTTTATACAGCAAGGCTTCTTTTTTTGATTTCTGGTTTTAAAACTGAGTTGTTATTACAAACTGTAACATACTTCCGCTGTTACTTCCTTCCTCTTGGGTAATCTTTTACTTTTTCAATTCCCACTGACAGGGTCACTTGGTGTCACTTATAATAAATATCATAAAAGACGTGCCACCAGGGGCCCCTAGGTGGCTCACTCAGTTAAGTGTCCCAACTCCTAATCTCAGCTCAGGTCTTGGTCTCAGAGTTGAGAGTTCAAGCCCCACACTGGGCTCCACACTGGGCATGGAGCCTACTTAAAAAAAAAAAAAAAAAAAGATTCCACCAAAACACTGCTAGAACTAAGACATGAATTCAGCAAAGTCATAGGATATAAAATCAATGTACAAAAATCTGTTGTATTTCTATACACCAATGAATAAGCAGCAGAAACAGAAATTAAGGAATCCACCCATTTACAATTCCATCAAAGACAGTAAGATACCTAGGAATAAACCTAACTAAAGAGGTAAAAATCTGCATTTTGAAATCTAGGGAATACTTATGAAGGAAATTAAAGAGGACACAAAGAAGTTGAAAAACATTCCATGTTCCTGGATTGGAAGGACAAACATCATTAAAATGTCTGTACTACCCAAAGCAATCTGCACATTTGATGCAATCCCTATCAAAATAACACTAGCATCTTTCACAGAGCTAGAACAAATAATCCTAAAATTTGCATGGAACCATATAAGACCCCGAATAGCCAAAGTGATCCTGAAAAAGAAAACTAAAGGTGGGGGCTTCATGATTCCAGACTTCCAGCTCTATTACAATGCTGAAATCATCAAGACAGTATGGTCCTGGCACAAAACAGACACGCAGATTAATGGAACAGAACGGAAAACCCAGAAATGGGCCCACAGCTATATGGTCCACTCATCTTTGACAAAGCAGGAAAGATTATCCAATGGAAAAAAGATGGTCTCCTCTACAAATTGTGCTGGGAAAACTGGACAACAACATGCAAAGGAATGAAACTGGACCACTTCCATATGCCATACACAAAAGTTAAGTTCATAAATGAAGGAAGGACCTAATTGTGAGGAAGGAAACCATCCTCGAGGAAAACACAGGCAGCAACCTCTGCGACCTCAGCTGTAGCACATTCTTACTAGACATGTTGCAGGAGGCAAGGAGACAAAAACGAAAATGTTTCTGCACAGTGAAGGAAGCAATCAGCAAAACTAAAGGCAACCTATGGAATGGGAGAAGATATCTGCAAAAGACCTATCTGATAAAGGGTTAGTATCCAAAGTCTATAAAGAACTTATCAAACTCAAATACCCATAAAACAAATAATCCAGGGGCACCTGGATGGCTCAGTTGGTTGAGTATCTAGTTCTTGTTTTTTTTTTTTTTTAAAGATTTTTATTTATTTGACAGAGAGAGGTTACAAGTAGGCAGAGAGGCAGGCAGAGAGAGAGAGGAGGAAGCAGGCTCCCTGCTGAGCAGAGAGCCAGATGCGGGACTCGATCCCAGGATCCTGAGATCATGACCTGAGCCGAAGGCAGCGGCTTAACCCACTGAGCCACCCAGGCGCCCATAGTTCTTGGTTTTGACTCAGGTCATGATCTCAGAGTTCTGCGACTGAGTCCCATGTTGGGCTCTGGGCTCATTGGGGAGTCTGCTTGAGGATTCTCTCCCTCTGCTCCTCCCCCTGATCTCTCTCTCTCATTCTCTCTCAAAACAATAAATAACTCTTTAAAAAACAAAAAGAAATAATCCACTTAAAACATGGGTAGCAGGGACACCTGGGTGGCTCAGTGGGTTAAAGCCTCTGCCTTCAGCTCAGGTCATGATCCCAGGGTTCTAGGACCGAGCCCCGCATCGGGCTCTCTGCTCAGCGGGGAGCCTGCTTCCTCCTCTCCCTGTCTGCCTCTCTGCCTACTTGTGATCTCTGTCTGTCAAATAAATAAATAAAATCTTAAAAAAAAAAAATGGGTAGCAGACATGAATAGACATTTTGGCAAAGAAGATATCCAGAGGGCTAAAAGATCTATGAAAAGATGCTCCACATGAGTCAGCATGAGGGAAATACAAGTCAAAACTACAGGGAGATACCACCTCACACCATTCGGAATGGCTAAAACTAATAAGGAAAGGAAAGATGCTGGTGAGGATGTGGAGAGAAGGGAACCCTCTTACACTGATGGTGGGAATGCAAACTGGTGTGGTCACTGGGGAAAATAGTATGGAGGTTTCTCAAGTTAAAAATAGAACTATCCTATTGACCCAGCAACTGTACTAGGAAGTTGGGTACAAAAATACAGATTCAAAGGGGCATGTGTACCCCAGTGTTTATAGCAGCATTATCAACAATAGGCAAACTATGGAAAGAGCCCACAACTATGGAAAGAGGCAGTGTCCACTGTCTGATGAATGGATAAAGATGTGGCATGTACACACGCGCGCGTACACACACACACACACATGTGCGCACGCTGGAATACTACTCAGCCAGTATAAAGAATGAAATCTTGCCATTTGCAATGACTTGGATAGAGCTAGAGTATATTGTGCTAGGCGAAATAAGTCAATCAGAGAAAGACAAATACCATATGATTTGACTCATATGTGGAATTTACAAAACAAAACAGATGAACATATGGGAAGGGATTAAAAAAGAGAGAGAGAGAGAGAGAGACTAGAAGGAAACCAAACCACAAGAGACTCTTAAAGATAGAGAGCAAACTATGAGTTGACGGAGGGAGGTGGGTGGGGGCTGGGCTAAACGGGTGGTGGGTGTTAAAGAGAAGGAGGGGACTAGATGTGACGACACTGGGTATTCTATATGAGTGATGAATCACTAATCTACCCCCTGAAACCAGTGGTACACTATATGGTAACCAACTAGAATTTAAATAAAAATTTAAAAACTGTCCGGTGACCTGACCTGCAAGATTCTCTAATTACTATTATTTTAAAATAAATGTTTTTATTCCAGTGTAGAAGTTAAAAATAAGTAAATAGATCATCTTAGGAAGGTTGGTTTGAGGAGATGTGTCACTGTTACTACCATGAACCTGGGCCTAACATACTGTCACCAAGAGAGCATCACTTTGATTTTATTTTTATTTTTAAAGATTTGATTTATTTATTGGAGAGAGAGAGAGAACAGAGCAAGAGAGAGAAAGCACAAGCGGTGGTGGGGTCAAGGGAGAGGGAGAAGCAGACTCCTCCCTGAGCAGGGAGCCCAGCGCCTCAGGGCTTTATCCCAGCACCCTGGGATCATGATCTGAGTTGAAGGCAGACGCATAACAACTGAGCCACCCCCCGGGGTGCCCCAAGAGCACCACTTTTATTAATACAAATTGAGTAGACGTGTCTTGACAATTAATGGGTTAAAGAATGAAAGGTGTATATGCATCAACAGTGCTGCCAAGATAACGCACACAAACACCACCATCATCTCCTTGAGTCAGGCTGTCAGATTTCTCAGAGCTGCCTCTCTCTCCTTTTCCTGCCAGAATATGTCCTGGGAACCCCGACATTCCCAGCCATCACTTCCACAACTACTGTTCCTCCTCCTTTTCCTTCTCATTGGCCATGAGATGGGCTGTGGCCCCGTAAATGAAGCCCAGACTGAAAGCAATTAAATATGTGTACGGCATTTCAGCACTTACTCAAAGAGCTCTAACGACTAGCGGGCCTACCTTTACCAAGAAAAGATGGTACGACAATCCAGAACTTGTGGAACTCTCATGTACTATTTATACCACAAATTCAAGTGAGAATTTGGTTAAGTTGCTTCATATATAACAATACTGGAGAAATGCGGTGTGGTAAGAGAAACTTAATTTTAATTTCTAAAACTGCTATTGTCAGGGTTTGTCACTTTATTTGCCAGTTTACACTTTTTTTTTTTTTTTAAGATTTTATTTATTTATTTGACAGAGAGTGAGAGAGCACAAGACGGAGAGGGAGAAGCAGGCTCCCCACTGAGCAGGGAGCCCCACATGGGACTCGAACGCAGGACCCTGAGATCATGACCTGAGCTGAAGGCAGACGCTTAACCAACTGAGCTATCCAGATGCCCACAGCTTAAACTTTTAAATCACAGGTTATACATGCTTTAAATTCAAAATTCTCTTTCTCTAAATTATTCTCTGCTCAATGAAACAAACCCAGTAGTTCATAAAACACTATACATCAAAATGAAAGCAGAGCATTTGATCCTTGCAATGACATGCAGGCATGATTGTCTCTGGAATGAGGGAACTGAGGGTAAATACTGAGTAAAAATAAATCATGATGTAGCACAGGACAATAAAGCAATACGAACATAAATGGGTAACATTAATGTTCCTGGAAATTACATGTATTTGACGGGAGCAGTGGGAGAAATGAATGCACAGGAAGGGAGCCCTCGCCAGGCAAGCCCTGGCCCTCTGATCTCTGGCAGGGAGCGAAGGTCGCCAGGACACAACAGTGACAGTATCAGCAGCATGAAGGCAGTCCCGCACAGGCTTCCAGGTCTTCCCCAGTCTTATGGCCCTTGCCCTCGCCCTCCTCATCAAGGCAGGGACAGGTGTTTTACTGCTGGGGATAACTCAAAAGAACGTATTCATCCCAGGAATTCCAGATCCTACGGCAGGCTGGCAAAAGTGTATTTCAGGCAGAGCAAACTTACAGACTTGGCCAACATTCTCTGATTGCTTATGCTTACTCTAATTCTACTTTCTGGCAGGCTGACAAGGGGAGCTACAAATGTCACCAAGACATACGTGGGGGGACGGGAACTGAAGGGGAAATCTTAGCCTAATTTTATCATCTCTGCATCTCTGGTCTCGGCAGTCCGTAATTCTGGAGGAAAGAAATTTCGGCCCCCCTCTGCCTCCCCACCCCAGGTGAGCCTGAAACTTGTATCTCCATACTTCTGTGTAAGCTGTTCTGCCAGTAAAGCCTTTCTTACTTTGTTTCTCTAAAGAAACCGGATTTCAAGCCAGCTTGAATGTCTTCTGCTTTCAGAAGACATCTGCAGCAGAGACTGCTAATTACCTGACAAATCTCTATTCCCTGCCCTTCCTAGCAACCAGTCTCGATGTTCAGCCTTCCGCTGGGAGCTGCAGAGCAGACTCAAGGAGTGAACAGGATGAAAGACGTGTCTTGCTTAAGACTGTGGCATGGGGATCTCGGAGCTAGAGCCTTCTTGGCAGTCTTCCACTCCCCACATCCTTACCAAATGCCTGCTTGTGTTTCATTGCTGTGGCACTAGTATTGATAAAGACATTATTACGCGCTAAGCTCTGGAAATAAAAAGTGAATAAGAAACTGTCCCTGCCCTAAAGAAACATTAAGTGGAACTTAAGTAAAGAATACAAAACAACGACGACAACAGAAAAACTACCTCCGAAGTGCTGAATGCGTGGATGCCGGAAGTCCTGCGCTAGCTACAACCCAGATGAACCACCACCCTGAGTCTTAGGGACGTGACAGAAATGGCTGTTCATCTGATGATCTCCATACTGAGTCTTCACAGACCAGGTAACTGGGGTATGTCTTTTCAGAGAGCAGCACCCAAAAGTCCAAAGGCCCACGGACAATAGAAAATGTGGCCCTGGTGCAAGAAGACCTATTTTGTACCAGGACTGGCCCTTGTGGCTCTCATTTATGACTACAAGAGGCCCTTCAGTAACAATCATCAGGAAATTCTGAAAAACTAAAGGTTTATTACTTATAATACCTGCAAATTACACCGCCTACCTGGGGCCACACAGCACGCTCTCAGGGAGGGAGCGCAAGCACAGGTGGGGGCCTGGGCTCGCGTCTTACTGGTGAATTTAAAACATAAGCAGGAATTTAAACCAAGGAAGAGAAAACAAGATGCCCAAAACGTGAGTTACTGAACTCAATCAAGATTTCTGAATCCGGGGTGCCTGGGTGGCTCAGTGGGTTAAAGCCTGTGCCTTCAACTTAGGTCATGGTCTCGGGGTCCTGGGATCAAGCCCCGCATCAGCTGAGCCTCTGCTCAGCGGGGATCCTGCTTCCTCCTCTGTCTCTGCCTGCCTCTCTGACTACTTGGGATCTGTGTCTATCAAATAAATACTAAAATCTTTAAAAATATAAATTAAAAAAAAAAAAAAGATTTCTGAATCTGAAGAGCCTCAGTGGGTGGGGTGTGGCAGCCCACGTTTACTGAGACAGCAGTCTTGGAATAGATGCCTCAGCAATCGAAGCTTAAGTCAGGCAGTCGCATTACAACCAAACAAAACACTGGCAGGGTTTACACTACGAGGGTCAGGTGGTGTGAGAGGAGGCTAGCGCACGGCGGGCCTCTGCGCACACTAAGACATCTGGACATTTTCCCGAAGGCGACGAGCAGTCCCGGAAGGCTGTGAGGCACGTCGGCGGCACAATCAGATCTGTCCAGCCAGCTGACTGAATAAGGAGGCTGAGAGAAAACAGAGCTCAGAGAGGACACCAGCATTTCCACTCGGGCAGTTGGGCAGATGATGGATACTACTCACTGATTTACATATCACAGGAGAAAGGGCAAGGTTAGGGAGCAAATGAGGCATGTGGTCTAGGAATGCTGCGTTTGAAGTGTCTGTGTGGGAATGTTTAATAGGCAGTTGGCTGTATGGGTCCAGCACCGCGGACAATCTTGGCTGAAGGTGAAGATTTATGGCTCTGATGACCATCTATGTGTTGACTTGAGAGCGGATGATAATCAAGGTTATGGGGAGAGGGAACAGAGGGACAAGAAGAGATTCTACAATTATCAATATCTAAGGGATGAAAGACGGAAGGAATGTCCAATGATGCAACACAAAATAGGGAGAGAATAGGAGCCCCTCATACATAGCGAACTAGGTCACTGTGACCTAGCATTAGTTTAATTTAGCAATTAGGTTCCTGACTTCTATGCTAGTCCTTTAGTGACTATGTTCATGCCTTTTTCCCTAGGTACCCGCGAAACTATCACACAACTGTAGTTCTGAAATGCATTACCTATCACCTGCACTTTGGTTAGGTATCTGCCATTCAGAGCTAGAAATACTCGCTCTACTGCTGCTCCGATCAATAATCGGGATTGGGGCTTCTATTGAGACCTTGATTTTCAGTGTTTCCCATTCTGCCTACTTGTTCCCCCTCAGACGGACTCCATTTCCACACCGGGGCCTGCATCTCTCCATGTCCAGTACCAGACAAAGACTCTTGGACTTATATATGTGGACATTTTCCCAATCCTGAGGTTCAGTCTGGAGTAATAAACAATAAAAAAGCCTCTCCAGGTGTGGTTTGGAGCCCAAGCCCCAGTCCTCACAGCCTAAAAGCTAAGGCTAAGGCAAGGCTGAAGCGAAGGACAGAAACACGGCTCTGATGCACCACAGATAAGATCTGAACTGGGCCTCTCGTGCATTACCCAGACAACCTCTGCAATGTGTCCAGTTAGAGCAGAAACCCGTACCATGCAATGCGTGACCATCTCACAATCTCTAGCTGTTGGCAATAATGCCAAGGGCATCCTGAGGAGGTTAACAAGTCTAAAATGTGTCTAGAAGAGGAAGGTAGGTCTAGAACTAAAGGCAAATCCTGACGATGTGCAAAATCACATTTCATTACTTAGGATAGGGCAACAAACACAAAACCTGACAAATACTTACAAAACCTTAAGAGGAAAAGGAAAATATGAGGATTTTAACAGAATTCCATGACTTTTTAAAAAACAGTACACTTACCAACATGAATGTTATCTTTAAATGCCACATCACGAAGCTGAAATATTAGATGACGGCTAAATTTTTCATCAGTGCTGGAATCCAAGTTGAAAACATCTTTGGGTGAACAATTAACTCTGTATAGCTCTTGAAGTGCTTTACAAACATGCTAAAGACACAGGTAAAATGTAAGTAATTAGTATTTTAAATGGTTTAAAAATTTTTCCATGAGGAAATTCAAATATCTTGGTACAACTCTAACTCATTATTTATTTATTTATTTTTATTTTTTTTTAAAAATTTTATTTATTTATTTGACAGACAGAGATCACAAGTAGGCAGAGAGGCAGGCAGAGAGAGAGAGGGAAGCAGACTTCCTGCTGAGCAGAGAGCCCAATGTGGGGCTCAAACCCACGACACCGAGATCATGACCTGAGCCGAAGGTAGAGGCTTCAACCCACTGAGCCACCCAGGTGCCCCTCATTTTTTAATTTTATTATCTGAATATTTACAATGTAGCAATTTCACCAAATTACTGATACACAGAAATATACATCACATTTAAATTATCCCACATGTTCTGAGAGTCATAGACTCTCAGGAGTAAAGACGTCCTAAAATTCAAACAATTTATCTTATATATTAATCTCTTCCAAAATCACAATAAATATATTCCTTTTTAAGCATAGTAAATATATTTATTTTTAAGCATCATCTCTTCAAATATCATCTACGAGTTAAAAAGTCACTAATTCCATTTTTCATAGTTTTAGTTTTTGGAAGTTTCCTCAGACATACTGAGCCAAAATCTACCTCCAAAAATTCAGCCCTCTGGGGCGAGGTGCTACTGACACTGAAGGCAGTTATGCAGTATAAGAAGGCAGCAAGCCCAGGGGTAAGAGCATAGATTTGGTATCAGAAAGATCTAGGTTTGATTACTGGCTTTGCCACTTACCAGCTCTGTGTGACTTTGGTCAAGTCCAAACCTTACATTCCTTGACCGCAAAATGGGATTATAATCTGACCTAACTTCTGGGATTTAAGGAGTAAAAGACTAGATGAGTGTAAAAAGTTAGCACATTGCTTGGTATACGTCTCTGCTTAAAAGCATTAGCTGTGCAGCCACAAAACAAGTCACTTCTGAAACCTGTTTTCCCACTTGCATAATGAAGTTACTAAGAACTACCGTACATGGTTATCTTGAAATGAGCAAAAGGCTTATAAACTGCCAAGCACTTATACCGAACTTATACTTATTCATGTTATCTTTGTATCATCATAAAAACCCCTCCCACGCTCTCTGTAGTTGTCAATAAATTCTCACTTTCTCAGAAGCCTCCTCAATTTCCCTCTCTACATCCATTCCCCCTTCACACTCTGTCCCAATTATAGTTCTTACAGGGCTACAGTTTTATGTGAATTTGTGTGATTATTTTGACTTGGGTGTTCACTCCATTACAAAGGCCACCCCTCACCATCCATTCTTTACTGCTTCTGTGGAGACAGAATGCCGTCTACCTGGACACAAGGCCACCCAGCATAAAGACTGCACTTCCCAGACTCCCTGGCAGTAAGGTGTGGCCACGCGACCAAGTTCAGGCCAATGGGATATGAACAGAAGGAAAGCAGGTGATTTCCAAGTTAAACTCTTACGGGGGAGAGGCATGCCCGGTGATATGGGGGAAGTCACCATCTTCCACTGACAGGAAAGCAGACATTGTGGTCATGAGCCACTTGGACAGAGTACATAAAGGCAACATCTCAGGAAACAGCAAAGCAACAAGCCTGGTCTCTGGTGTAACGGAGCCTTATCCAGATACTACATGAGGGAGAAATTAAGCTCTATCTTGTTTAAGTCCTGTTTTGTTTTGTTTTTTTTAAGATTTTATTTATTTATTTGACAGAGATCACAAGTAGGCAGAGAGACCGGCAGAGAGAGAGGAGGAAGGAGGCTCCCCGCTGAGCAGAGAGCATGATGTGGAGCTTGATCCCAGAACCCTGGGATCATGACCTGAGCTGAAGGCAGAGGCTTTAACCCACTGAACCACCCAAGCGCCCCATAAGCCCCCTTTTTAAATTATGGTAACTAAAGTTATCCTAATTTGTTATTCCCATGAGACTATGAATTCTATGAAGGCAGAAGCTAGGTCTCTGTGGACTAACCCGTGGTCTTCCAAGTGCCTAAACACACTGACACTTACTAGAGGCTGAAACATTTGTGATCGAGGAATAAAGTCTGGTTTTATATTCTGGAGCTATACAGAATAAATGTACTGACTGCCTAGGTTAAACAAACAAACAAAAAGTAATCCTAATCCTCTAAGTCAACTTTCCCAAGTTAAACTTTAAATAAAAATGTAGGACTGAGCCTGGGTGGCTCAGTGGGTTAAGCCTCTGCCTTTGGCTCAGGTCATGATCAGGTCCTGGGATCGAGCCCCGCATTAGGTTCTCTGCTCAGCAGGGAGCCGGCTTCCTCCCTCCCTCTCTCTCTGCCTGCCTCTCTGCCTACTTGTGATCTCTCTCTGTCAAAAAGATAAATAAAATCTTAAAAAAAAAAAAAGTTAGACATTTAAATATTAAAACTATATGATCCACAAGTTAGAAATATGATTATTTGAGCAATGTTACCTGTCAGTAGAGTTCTATAAATGCACTAGCATCAGAGTCCATTCCATTTGGCAGAGGGGCTTATTAAATTTCATCAGTTGTCATTGCCTCAAAGGATGATATGTTACCACTAGCTATTATATATTATCACTAGCTATTATTAGTCAGTTACTTCTTAACCATCTGTTAAGAGTTAATCTAATTTATGCCTCTTCACAGGGGGACTCAAAAGGAAAAGTACTTACTGGATTATACACTTGTTATACAAAGTAACCAATAAATGAAATTAATCTCCATGTAAATATATATGAAGATTATATTACCTAAAATAATCTTGGGGCAGCTGGGTGATACAGTTAATTAAGTGTCCCACTCTTGGTTCAGCTCAGCTCATGATTTCAGGGTCATGGGAAAGAGCACTCAGCTTTGCCTAAGATTCCCTCTCCTTCTGCTCCTCCCCCTGCTCATAGGGGCACACACACTGCTATACCCAGCAGGTAAGCCTAGTTGTGTAGACATTGCTACAAAAGACCACAACTAGATAAAGCAATCTCAAGAAAAAAGAACAGAGCTGGAGGTATCACACTTCCAGATTTCAAACTATACTACAAAGCTACAGTAATCAAAACAGTAAGTACTGACTCAAAAGTACACATATAAATCAAGGAAATAGAATAGAGAGCCCAGAAATAAACCCACAGTTAAATGGTCAGTTATTCTATGACCAAGAAGGAAAGAATATACAATGGATAAAAGACAATGTCTTCAATGAATAGTGCTGGGAAAACTGAACCGCTACATGAAAAACAATTCACTTTCTTACATCACGTACAAAAATAAACTCAAAATGGATTAAAGACCTAAACTGAAGACCTGAAACCATGAAACTCCTTGAAGACAATAAAGACAATAATCTCTTGCACATTTGTCTCAGCATTATTTTTTGGATCTGTCTCCTCAGTAAAGTGTAACAAAAGCAAAAATAAACAACTGGGACTGTATCAAACTAAAAGCTTTTGCACAGTGAAGAAAACCATCAACAAAACAAAAAGACAATCTACTGAGTGGGAGAAGATATTTACAAAAGATTTATCTGATAAGGGGTTGGGATTAATATCCAAAATATATAAAGAACTCCTAAAATTCAACAACAACAACAAAAAAATCTGATTTTTAAAATATGCAGAAAACTTGAATAGACCTTTTCCCAAAGAAGACATACAGATGACCAACAGACACATGAAGAAATGCTTAACATCACTGGTCATCACGGAAATGCAAGTGAAAACCACGACGAGGTATTACCTCACACAAGCCAGAATGGTGAATATCAAAAAGACAAGAAGTAACAAATGTTGGCAAGGATGTAGAGAAAGGGGAATCCTTGTGCGCTGTTGGTGGGAATGCGAGTTGTGTAGCCTCTATGGAAAACAGTCTGGAGATTTCTCAAAAAGTGAAAAACAGAAGTACCAAATGGTCCAACAATTCTATTTCCGGGGATTTACCCAAAGAATAAAACAGCAGTAATTCAAACAGACACATGCATTCCTAGGTTTATTGCAGCATTATTTCCAATAGCCAAGATATGGAAGACACCTGTGTCCACTGACAAATGAATGGAAAAAGAAGATGTGGTATATATACACACACTAAAATTACTCAGCCATGAAAAAGAGTAACATTTTGTCACTTGCCAGCACCGGTATTATGCTAAGTGAAATAAGTCAAACAGGGAAACTCAAATGCCACATGGTTTTACTTACCTGCATAATCTAAACAACAAAATAAACCAAAACAGACTCAAAAATCCAGAGAACAAAATGCAAATGCCAGAGGGGAAGAAGTAGGAGTATGGGCAAAATAGGTGAAGCAGATTAAGAGATACAAACTTGTGGTTATAAAATACATAAGTTACAGGGATGTATGCAAAACAATGTAAGCATTATAGTCATTAATATTATAATTAGCTTATATGGTAGCAAAAGGAAACTAGACTTAACATGATGAATCTTACATAATGTATATTAAGTGTTAAATTACTATGTTATAGCCCTGAAACTAATAAAATATTAAATGTCAACTATACTTCATAGTAAATAAATAAACCTAAGTAAAGGAGGGGGGAAGCCAAGAAAAAGCTAATATTACATGACTTTTTTTTATGTATTTGCATACATTTTTCAAAAAATTTAAAATTTAAAAAAGAGTGATTCAACATAATCAGCAGATACTCTTTATCAAAAACATTTTAAGATATATTCTTAAAGTTATAAAATGTGTCATCTATAGTTAACATCTAAGAGAAAAAAATTAAGGAGCGCCTCAGTGGCTCAGTCATTTGGGCGTCCGACTCTTGATTTTGGCTCAGGTCATGATCCCAGGGATTCTCTCTCTCCCTCTCCCTCTGTCCCTCCCCCAACTCACATGTGCATACACTATCTCTCTAAAAAGAAAAAGAAAAACAAAAATTAAGGGGTGCCTGGGAGGCTCAGTCAGTTAGACATCCAACTTTTGATTTCAGCCCAGGTCGTGATGTCAGAGTCATGGGATCGAGCCCCACATCTGGCTCTGTGCTCAGCGTGGAGTTAACTTGGGATTCTCTCTCTCCCTCTGCCCCTCCCCTGGCTCGCTCATTTTCTCTCTCAAAATAAAAAATAAAATAAAAGAAAAACTTTAATAAGTTTTTAAAAAAGAAAGAAAATAAACTAATCAATAAATGTTAATACTACTTTGAGCCCAAATAATAGCCAATATAAGTTTAATAACACTTAATATAATAAAATCTTAAAAAAGATCTTATAAGAAAACATTAATAGACTTCTGTTGAGCTAGCCCATATTACTCCTTTTGTTAGTAACTTCCCAGTTGACACCGCTAAACCAAAAATACATACTGGAATGACAGTATTTTCTTTTTGTTAAAAACAACAATAACTGTACTTCTAGATCATGTTTTACCAATATTATAGGACCTAGGAGTTTTAAGTTTTTCTAGACCTTAGACTTCTCCTTTATGATGGTGTAAGACAGAATAATTTCCAAAATTCCTCCCAGCACAAAAATTAGGACATAATTTTTAATTCTTGAAAATTCAGCTCAGTAACCAATTTTTACAGTAAAAATTACTTTCCCTTTTATCAGTCAGCTACTTGCAATAGAGATAATATATAATTTAAAAACAAAGTTTCTGAACTGCCACCTTTCTCAAGTGTTTTTTTTTTCTTAAAGATTTTTAAAAAAAATATTTTAATTATTTATTTGACAGAGAGAGACACAGTGAGAGAGGAAACACAAGCAGAGGAGTGGGAGAGGGAGAACAGGTTTCCTCTGAGCAGGGAGCCTGATGCGGGGCTGGATCTCAGGACCCTGGGATCATGACCCAAGCTGAAGGCAGATGCTTAACTGACTGAGCCCCCAGGTGCCCCTCTTTGCTAGGACTTTCTTTTTTTTTTCTTTTGTTTTTGTTTTTTTTTTAAAGATTTTATGTATTTATTTGACAGAGAGAGATCATAAGAAGGCAGAGA
Organism: Mustela nigripes; assembly: GCF_022355385.1. NCBI lineage: Eukaryota > Metazoa > Chordata > Mammalia > Carnivora > Mustelidae > Mustela > Mustela nigripes. The sequence goes on along the minus strand of NC_081574.1, from coordinate 14,599,093 downwards.
GGCAGGCAGAGAGCGAGGAGGAAGCAGGCTCCCTGCTGAGCAGAGAGCCCAACTCGGGGTTCGATCCCAGGACTCTGGGATCACGACCTGCGTTGAAGGCAGAGGCTTAACCCACTGAGCCACCCAGATACCCCTTTCTTAAAGATTTTATTTGAAAGAGAGATTGAGAGAGAGAGAGCATGTGAGGGGAGAGGTCAGAGGGAGAAGCAGACGCCCCACAGAACAGGGAGCCTGATGTGGGACTCGATGCCGGGACTCCAGGATCATGACCTGAGCTGAAGGCAGTTGCTTAACCAACTATGCCACCCAGGTGCCCCTCTCAAGTCTATTTTTAATAGATATACTAATATTACAATATATATGGACCTAAATTGAATCTCTGACCATTTTAGAAATTTACTCAGAGAAGTCATATTAAGAAATGAAAATTCAAGAGGAAAAGGAAAAGGAGGTGAAACACAAAACCCAAATATTAAACAGGCTGCATCCACTTAATTAATGAATACGTGAATGAAAAGATATACAGATATAAGGAGAAAAACCTGAGTTTGTAATTTACCTCAATGAGTAATGCAACCATCTTTTTTCCATCAGCTTCTGGATTGGCAAGTTTGTTAAATTCCAAATCAAAATAAAGCTTGCACACAGCATTTTCAGGAATGACTTCATAGCAGTGTAAGAGATTTTTCCTGAATTAAATAGTTCAAGATTGTTAGGTTTCTGTCTTATACCTTTTGAATCATGGTAGTTGATCCTGTATCTCAAGATACTGGACTAACTGTGATTTAATGACAACTATGGCATAATGAAGACATGACAAAATGAACAATTGCTCCCCTGTGGGTTTAAGGATCATCATAATATTAAGAGCTTCTGTCAAAGAAGATGTAACAATCATATTTGGTCACATTATTTGCCTTGAAAATATGGCCAACCTCATGCTGTTATTTATTCACAGATAATTTTGACATTGTATGATCCTTCTTTACTCTTGTGTCATGACAGAACAAATCTTGTCTGAGAAAAAGAACTCTCTTTCTCGAACTGGAATCCCAGGATCACATGTATTCTTGGGATTGGATAAGCTTTTTATGAGAATTCTTAAGTTTTGTATTTTCTTTAGGAAAACAGTATTTGAAAAACTGGCTAGAAACATATTCTGAATCACCTGACTTCAAAAGCTTTCAGTTCTCACATGTGGGTCAAGAGATAGGACTTTAACACAGGTTAATAAAAATAGATACTGCCTCGGTAAATGAATGATGACTTGGGCTAAGTGAAATCCAGATGGCATCCTATGGAAGAAAAAGTTTGTAATTTGAACAAAAAGTGATGGGGGAATTGTGTCATCACATGCACAAGAACTCACAACACACCCACGATTGCCCCTGACTTTTCTCCCAGCACCTGGTAAGATCATTTAGTGCTGCTAGGACACGGAAGCTCCAGGGTTCAATTTTACGGATAAAGGAGTAATCAAATGTGGGATGGAGATTCACAACAGTTAATTAAGCCAGCATTAATTTCACCAACATTACTAGATGAAGGAAATGTAACTTTAACATGTTGTCCTTGACAGACTTACCGGGATTTATAATAAAACCAAAGTTGAGCATAGGTTGTTACCAGGTAAATACGCTGTCCATTGCCCACTTTGTATTCCAAAGCAAATACGTGAACATCCTTTATGAGAGCAAAAATAATAGTAGAAAAATTTATAAAAGCAGAAATCGAAAAACAACTGTAGCTAGTCAATATTCATGAATTTTATCAAATTTTGGAAAACTGGAATTTGAGCATCTTTATTTCTAAAAAAAGAAAAATAATTATTGTGACTATGCCAATCAAAATCTAATTATATTTATTTTTATTCACTTAAGTAATACATGTTCAAGGCAGAAACCATTCAAACACCAGACCAAAAAGAGAAAAAAAAAA
>NC_081574.1:14519190-14597055 GCF_022355385.1 Mustela nigripes | reverse complement strand
TTTTTTTTTTTTTTTTTTTTTTTTTTTAATATTTTTTTTATTTATTTATTTGAGAGAAGACAGTGAGAGAGAGCATGAGAGGCGAGAAGGTCAGAGGGAGAAGCAGACTCCCCATGGAGCTGGGAGCCCGGTGTGGGACTCGATCCCGGGACTCCGGGACCGTGACCTGAGCCGAAGGCAGTTGCTTAACCAACTGAGCCACCCAGGCGCCCGTGAGCATCTTTATTTCTAAAAAAAGAAAAATAATTATTGTGACTATGCCAATCAAAATCTAATTATATTTATTTTTATTCACTTAAGTAATACATGTTCAAGGCAGAAACCATTCAAACACCAGACCAAAAAGAGAAAAAAAAAAGAGAAAAATCATTTTTCAATCACTCTAGCTTGACTTCCTATTATAGTTTCACTTTCTAGTTTATGAAATTAAACTTATTTCTTTTAAAGACTTATTTATTGGGGCGCCAGGGTGGCTCTGCCTTCAGATGAGCCTCTGCCTTTGGCTCAGGTTAAGATCTCAGAGTCCTGGGATCGAGTCTCGCATCGGGCTCTCTGCTCAGCAGGGAGCCTGCTTCTCCCTCTCTCTCTGCCTACCTCTCTACCTACTTGTGATCTCTGTCAAATAAATAAATAAAATCTTAAAAAAAAAAAAGACTTATTTATTCATTTTAAAGAGAGAGACAGCACACATGCATTAGGGGGAGAGGCACAGGTAGAGAGAATCTCAAACAGACTCTGTGCTAAGTGAGGTGCCTGACATGGGGCTTGATCTCACAACACCAAGACCTGAGTCAAAACCAAGAGTCTGAGGCTCAGTTGACTGGGCCACACATTTAAAACTTATTTTTTGAAACAACCTAAATGTTACTATAAATGACTAAGGCTAGGGGTACCTGGGTGGCTCAGTTGGTTAAGTAACTGCCTTCAGCTCAGGTCATGATCTTGGAGTCTTGGGATCGAGGCCCACCATCGGGGTCCCTCCTCAGTGGGAAGTCTGCTTTTCCCTCTGACCTCTTCCCTCTCATGTTCCTTCTCTCTCATTCTCTCTCTCTCTCAAATAAATAAATAAAATCCAAAAAAAAATGACTTAGACTAAAATTAATAAGTTCTCTAGTACATATAAAAACATGTGGACAAATTTTTTAAATTTTTAAAATGTTTTAAATACTTGCAAGTTAATATTAAAAGCTTAAGATTTAAAATGTTTACCTTTAACAAGTATAAGACTATAAATAGTCTTTTCTGAGACACTTTTTTTAAGGTTAATGGCTGTGGCACTTGATATAACCATTTGCATTTGTTGCCCCAAAGAGTTTCTTCTATTAAAGGGATACACAAGTTCTTTTCTTTCCACTTAGTTAATGGCAGCTGTTAAGCCTATCAAGGAAATAAAACTTCCATTTTCAGAAAGGAGATTTCAATTAGAGACTAAATTACTGACATTAAAACAATCTTCCTGAGATAAATTTTATAGTTGGTAATTGTTAACTTTAGTAATCATACTAGTTCAAATGAACCTGTCAGGATTTTAATTTCCAATACTTGAATTGGGTTTACACAAAATGAATACAAAGGCTGTTATTTCTTAAACTATTTTTTTAACATTTTATTTATTTATCTGAGAGAGGGAAAGAGAGAGAGAAAGAGCGTGTTTGTGCATAAGAGCAGGGGGAGGGGCAGAGGGAGTAGACTCCCTGCTGAGCAGGAAGCCTGCCATGGGGTTCAATTCCAGACCTTGGGATCCAATCCCAGGACCCTGCGATCATGACCTGAGCTAAAGGCAGACACTTAACCGACAGAACCACCCAGGTGTCCCTATTTCCTAAACTCTTCTGATGAGATCTGAGTTAGCTTCCCTTTACAAGGGAACAAACGGTCTTCATCCTAAAAAATTTTAAGCACACTGAGTTTTTATATAGTATCAGTGATCAGAATCACAATACATTTATGCTTGACTTCACATATGCACCTTTTCATACTTTATATTCCCCTCAGTGCCAAATAAATGATGTGCAGAACACATTTGTTTATTTCTGAGCATCAGACCATTTGCAAGGGTAGCAACCAGCAACCACTCCTTAATCCCACTTACCTGATAAGTAGGAAATTACTATTATAAATCCACTCTATTATTCCAAAGCACAAAAGGAGAGCATAGAAAGTTAAATACCTGTTTGCTTTGGTGGTATGATTTAAGACCCAGGGTTTATGAACTCTACACTATATTATTTGAGACATTTTATTTTCTTATTACTTCAGTTCCATTTTTCTTCCTCATTTCATCCTTCAAATTTTCATACTCCACTCATTCATTTCCTCGCATTTTTGTGGGTATTGTTTTAGTTCTCCACTAAAATCTAGTCATTCTATTATTTTTCAGTCCATGGATGTGGACTCTAAGCATGACTTCTTTTATTCATTCTTTTGTTTTGTTTTTAAATTTATTTATTTGATATATATAGAGATAGTACAAGCAAGGGGAACAGCAGGCAGAGGGAGAGGGAGAAGCAGACTCCCCACTGAGCAGGGAGCCCACCCTGGGCTGGATTCCAGAACCCTGGGATCATGACCTGAGCTAAAGGCAGATGTGTAACTGACTGAGCCACCCAGGCCCCTCAGCATATCTTCTTTTAAATATCATTATGTGGGCGTAGGACAAAAAGGCTGAATAGGAGGATGCTGAGTTCACCTCCCATGGACACACTGAAGTAATTGCCACAAGTAAGGCAACTTGCTCTGAAAGCAGTCAAAGACCAGCAGAATAGATCCTCCACAGCTTAAGACAAAAGACATGAAAACAAGGCCACATCAAGAAGGGTAAGAGGAAAAAAAAAAAAAAAAAAAGAAGGGTAAGAGGAGCTAAAGCAAAAATAGGAATCAAACCTTGGTATGGAGAACCACAAGCAGGACAGTTAGCACAGGCACAGAAGTCCTCCCTGAAGAGAAAAAGGATCAAGCCCCACATCAGGCTCCTGCATGGGTGCCTAAAGCAGGAGAACCGAGAACAAGTCCCCATTCCCTATTATGTCTGGTTAAGAAAATCACCAGGTCAAATACACTAGTGTAAACCAGAGCAGATTAGAGGATGCAGATTGTGGAAAGGACCCAAACTGAACACTGAACAGAAAAGGAAATGAATAAAATAACCATAGTTTAAGGAACCTCTGGGACACATCAAGGGCACAAACATTCACATTATAGAAGCCCCAGAAGGAGAAAAGAGAAAGAGGGAGAAAACTTAATTGAAGCAATGATAGCCTAAAACTTCCCTAACCTGGGGAAGGAAAAAAGAAAAAACAGCTCTAAGAAGCAAAGAGAGCCCAAACAAGATGAATCCAAGGAAGTGCACACTCAGAAACATGATAACTAAATGTCAAAATTTAAAGACAGACTATTCAAAGCAGTAAGAGAAAAGCAACCAGGTACATATAAGGGAACACCCACAGATTATAGGCGCATTTTTTTAGCAAAAACTAGGCAGGTCAGAAGAGGATGACATGATTTAAGTACAGAAAGAAACAAACCTATGTCCAAGAATACTTTACCCAATAAGATTACCATTCAGAAATGAAGGAGAGATAGAGTTTCCAGACAAAATTTAAAAGAGTTCATCACCACTAAACTGGCTTTCCAACAACTGTTAAAAGGAATTCTTTATGTGGAAGAGAAAAGAACATAACTAGAAGAAAATTATGACAGGAAAAAAATTTCACTTATCAAAGAAAACATACAGTAAAAGTAGATCAATCACTATAAAGCCAGCATGACGGTTAAAGGACAAAAGTAGTTAAGTATTGACATAAATTAGTTAAGGGATATGTAAAATAAATAGATGTAAAATATAGCATCATATACTTAAACACGGAGGTAGAAAGTAAAAATGTAGCACTTTTATAATGTGTTGGAACATCAGCAACCACCAACTTTATAGACTGCTATATACATAAGATGCTATATATGAACCTCATGGTAACTATACACCAAAAACCTGTAACAGATACACAAAAAATAAAGAGAGAGGAACCCAGATGTAACACTAAAGAAAGTCATCAATCTCTCCCTGATATGAGGAAGTTGATATGAGGAAGGAAAGAATAAATGAAACAAGATGGGATCAGGAGGGAGATAAACCATAAGACTCTTAATCTCACAAAACAAACTGAGGGTTGCTGGGGGGGAGAGGGGTAGGGAGAGGGTGGTTGGGTTATGGACATTGGGGAGGGTATGTGCTATGGTGAGTGCTATGAAGTGTGTAAACCTGGCGATTCACAGACCTGTACCCCTGGGGTTAATAATACATTATATGTTAATAATAAATAAATAAATAAATAAATAAATAAATAAAAGAAAGTCATCAATCACAAGGAAAGACAGCAAGAAGGAAAAAAACGAGGACTACACAAACAACCAGAAAACAATAAACAAAATGTCAATAGGTACATATATATCAATAATCACTTTAAATGTAAATGGACTAAACGATCCAATCAAATGACAAAGTGTGACTGAATGGATAAAAAAGCCAACCCCATCTATATGCTGCCCACAAAAGACTTTGGACTGAGACATATAAACTGAAAAAGAAGGGATAGAAAAAGATATTCCATGCAAATGCAAACAAACAACAAACAAAGGTGGAGTAGCAGTACTTATATCAGATGAAATATATTTAAAATCTGTAAAAAGAGACAAAGAAAGGCATGACATAAGGGCTCCTGGGTGGCTCAATCAGTTGAGCATCAAACACTTGATTTCAGCTCAGGTCATGATCTCAGGGTCCTGGGATCAAGCCCCTTGTTGGACTCTGTACTCAGCAGGAAGTCTGCTTCAGATTCTCTCCCTCTGCCCCTCTCCCACTTTGCATGCTCTCTACTAAATAAATAAATATTTTTTAAAAAAGAAAGAAATAGCATGACATAGTGATGAAGGGATCAATCTAACAAGAGGATAAAACAATTGTAAATGTCTATGCAGCCAACAGAGCAGCACCTAAATATATAAAGCAAGTATTAATAGACAAAGAGGGAGAAAGTGACAGTAATACAATAATAGTAGGGTAATTTAACACCCCACGTACATAAATGGATAGATCCTTCCGACAGAAAATCAATAAAGTGTATTGGCTTTGAAAGACACATTAGACCACATGCATTTAATAGATTATAAAGAACATCTCATCCCCAAACAGAAGAAAATATTCTTTTTCAAGTGCACATGGAAAATTCTCCAAGATAGATCACATGTTAAGCTACCAAACAAGGCTCAATAAATTTAAAAGGACTAAAATCCTATCAAGCATCTGTTCTAACAATATGAAATAAGAAATCAATTACAAGAAAAAAACTGGAAATAACAAACACATGGAGAACAAACAACATGTTACTAACAGTGGGTCAGAGGGGTCAATGGTGTCAATGAGGAAATCAAAGAGGAAGTAAAATACACCTGGACACAAGAGAAAATGGACACGCAATAGCTGGGACACAACAAAAGCAGTTCTAAGAGGGAAGTTTATAGCAATATAGTCCTACTTCAAGAAACAAGAAAAATCTCCAAAAAAGCAATTTAAACTTATACGTAAAGGAACTAGCAAAATAAGAACAAACAAAGCCCCAAATTAGAAGGAAGAAAATAGTAAAGATCAGAGTGGAAATAAATGAAATAAAGACTAAAAAGATAATTGAAAAGATCAATGGAATTAGAAGCTGCTTCTTTGAAAAGATAAACAAAATTAATATAGCCAGACTCATCAAGAATAAAAAAGAAAGGGGCACCTGGGTGGCTCAGTGGGTTAACCCTCTGCCTTCGGCTCAGGTAATGGTCCCAGAGTCCTGGGATCGAGCCCTGCATTGGGCTCTCTGCTTGGCAGGGAGCCTGCTTCCTCCTCTCTCTCTGCCTGCCTCTCTGCCTACTTATGATCTTTGTCTGTCAAATAAATAAATAAAATCTTGGGGGGGGGGGAAGAATAAAAAAAGGAAGACACAAAAATAAAATCAGAGGGGCACCTGGGTAGCTGAGTGGGTTAAAGCCTCTGCTTTCGGCTCAGGTCATGATCCCAGGGTCCTGGGATCCAGTCCCGCCTCAGGCTCTCTGCTCAGCGGGAAGCCTGCTTCCTCCTCTCTCTCTGCCTGCCTCTGTGCCTACTTGTGATCTCTGTCTGTCAAATAAATAAGTAAAACCCTTAAAAAAAAATCAGAAATAAAAGAGAATTTACAACTGACATCCACAAAAATACAAAGATTTATAAGAGACTACTATAAGAAAATATATGCCAACAACTTATACAACCTAGAAGAAATGGATAAAGACTGAATCAGGAAGAAATAGAATGTCTGTACAGATAGATTACTAGTAATGAAAGTGAATCAGTAAACAAAAACTTCCCAAAAAACAAAAGTCCAGGACCAGATGGCTAGACAAATGAATTCTATCAAATATTTAATAAAGAGTTCTCAAACTATTCCAAAATAAGAAGTAGGAACCTTTCCCCCCTACGAATGCTTCTGAATTTGTTTTACAAGGCCACCAGCATTACCCTCAAACCAAAATGGACAAAGACACTACCATTACCCCTGATGAGCACAGATGCAAAAAATCTTCAACAAAATATACGCAAACCTAACACAATACATTAAAAGGATCATTCACCATGATCAAACGGGGTTTATTCCAGGGGTGCAAGAATGGTTCTATATCCACAAATCAGCATCTACAGCACTTTAATAAAATGAAGGATAAAGATCAGATGATCATCTCAATAGATGCAGAAAAAGCATTTGACTCAATTTAACATTCGATAAAACTATCAACAAGGGGAATACAGAGGAAACACGCCTCAACATAGTAAAGACCATGAATGACAAACCCACAGTCAACATCAGACCCCAAAATGGAAAGATGCCCATTCTTCCCACTTTTACTCAATATAGTAGTAGAAATCCTAATCACAGCAATCAGACAAGTAAAAGAAAGAAGAAAAAAAGCCATCCAAATTGGTAAGGAAGAAGTAAAACATACAGATGGCCAACAGACCAACAGACACATCAAGAAATGCTCAACCTTACTAATCATCAGGGAAATGCAAATCAAATCAAATCAAATGATTTTGATGGCTAGTATCACACCAGTCAGAATGGCTAATATCAAAAAAATAAGACATGGGGCACCTAGGTAACTCAGCTGGTTAAGCGTCTGACTCTTGTCAGCTCAGATCATGATCTTGGGGTCCTGGGATCGAGCCTTGTGTCAGACTCAGTGTTCAGTGGGGAGTTGGTTTGAGGATTCTCTCTCTCCCTCTCTCCCTATTCCTCCTCCAGCCCGCTCTCTCTAAAATAAATAAATAAATAAATCTTAAAAAAAAAAAAAAGAAAAAAATAAGACAGGAAATAACACTGTTGGTAAGGATTTGGAGAAAAGGAAACACTTATGCACCACTGGTGGGAATGTAAGTTGGTATAGCCTTTATGGCAACCAGAATGGAGTTTCCTCAGAAAAAATTAAAAATAGAAACACCCGGGCGCCTGGGTGGCTCAGTGGTTTAAAGCCTCTGCCTTCGGCTCAGGTCATGATCCCAGGGTCCTGGGATTGAGCCCCGAGTCAGGCTCTCTGCTCAGCGGGGAGCCTTCTTCCTCCTCTCTCTCTGCCTGCCTCTCTGCCTGCTTGTGATCTCTGTCTGTCAAATAAATAAATAAAATCTTAAAAAAAAAAAAATCCTAAGTTATAGTAGCTTCAAAAAAAAAAAAAAGAGGTAGAGATAAGAAAATTACCTCTTTACAGCTTTTAACAAAATTAAAAGCCTGATTTTGCCGATGGAATAGTTTCCAAATGGAGGGTGGTTCTTCTAGCTTGGACAATCTTGGTCTGTATACCGAGGGCAACGGTTTCTTCTCATAACGAGATGCTCGTTCTTCAATTTGCTTCAGTTTTGCTTCCCATTTTCTCTCCATTGGTTTAGAAGTTACAGGGAAATTAAATCCTAACCCATGTAAGATTTCTGTCAATTTAGCACTAAAACAAAGACATAATTTCTTTCTTTAGAATATATTTTTTTGGTAAAACGTCAAAAACCATTTCCTTACACATACACATATACATACACACACACACATACATATAGTTATATAGCTATATATAATACACAATTTATATTACATATATTCTATATTATATAGAATATATAATACACAATATATATACTATGTATATAAATGTACTATGTACATATATAGTTTTGCATGAAGTTTTAATGTGAAATAGGAATGGGGCTAGTTACCAGATAGCTTTAGATCTTGGCTCTTCTATCTAATAGTGCTATGATTTTAGAAGTACCCTAAGCCTTAACTACAAAATGGGGATCAATGTCATCCTGAACACTTTATGTAATTATCATGAGGATAAATGTGACAGGATGTAAGAAAACGTTTTGTAAATTACAAAGCCTCAGGTAAACATAAATGGTTTGTGTATCATTATGGTTTTTATTATAACCAGTTTATTGCATCAAGCATTATCTATCTTGCCCAAGTGGAGCTACTATATTGGCCATCACTTTTGTGCTATTTCTTAGTACAGAGTTTGTTTTCAGACACTACTGTGCAGTTCCCTTTTCTTCTGTTTCTATCCATTGTTCTTCTTTTCTCCCAAAACAGTGGTTAGTTGGGAGAACAATTCAGTGTATAAATGGAACTGCAATATTGGTTAGTCTTGGTTTAGAATGTCCATGTTAATCATAAGCAGGTTTAGAGATAGGACTATACATATTTTTAACCTATGTCTGTTAATTTCATGACTGTATTAAAGTAGCAGTCTTTTAATCCCTGTTTATTAATGACATGTGTTTTTTATTTACACACCATGCTTCCATGTTAGCCATGCCAAGGTAAGGGGGCCAGAAAATACTTTTATGATTTGGGATTATGGTTTACTTACCAAAAAAGGATAGGCTTTTAGAAGGGGGGAAGAGCCTGCATCGTAGGTAAGTAATGGCCACAAAACCTGCCATTCCTCCCTCGAAGAGATGCTATCTAAGCCCACTCACGTACTCTTTACTTGGCCACATGACTTGCTTTGGTCAATGTCACATCAACAAATGTGAAGCAAACTGAGGTATAGTAAGTGCTTGTGCACTGGATTTGTCCTGAGACCAAGACTGTCCTCAGACTGTCATGCTAGAACTCCAGTCTCACAGAAGATAAAAGGACATGTGGACAAGAACCAAGTTACCTCAGCTAACAGCCAACACCAACTACCGATGCATGGAATTCAGACATTCTGGACCATCCAGACATCTGAATTCAATGCCTAAGTAAGCCTGAGTGAGTTCAGGTAAGATCTGTCAAAGACCACCCCAGTCAACCCACAGAACTGAAAGAAAAAATGAAATTTTTTTTAAGATTATTTATTTATTTATTTGACAGGTAGAGATCACAAGTAGGCAGAGAGAGAGAGGAGGAAGCAGGCTCCCCACTGAGCAGAGAGCCCGATGCAGGGCTCGATCCCAGGACCCTGAGATCATGACCTGAGCTAAAGGCAGAGGCTTAACCCACTGAGCCACCCAGGCACCCCAAAATGAACTATTTTTAAGCCAAGAAGTTTTGGTCTGGCTTTTTATACAGAAGTCGGTAACTGTGAGGCACCTGGGTTAAGCCTCTGCCTTCGGCTCAGGTCATGATCTCAGGGCCCTGTCTCTCTCTGCCTGCCTCTCTGCGTACTTGTGATCTCTGTCAAATAAATAAATAAAATCTTAAAAAAAAAAAAAAAAGAAATCGATAACTGAGGTAGTTTCCCTTTTCATTAGTATCATCTTCACTAATAAAATAATTTATCTATGTAGAAAGCACATATATTCATTTTTTAAGGTGAAATAACAACATATACTAAAGCATTCGAGGGAAAAATTCCTATTTACCTCTGGCAATGCCGTTTCAGTACTTGTGCTTATCGAATCAATAAATACTCTCTTGAATTCTTGCAGAAAATTTTGCAACACAAACTCAATGGCAAATGATATATTCCCGGAAAGGAAAAGGAGGTTCATCCTAAAAGATTGAGAGGATACAGTATCATGACACTGTTAGATTTCACATTGGACTTCAAACATGTCAGACCTAAGAAAGATTACTCTCTCAATTACACGTGATCCACATGAAAATTATAAATTATAAACCAAGAAACAAACACAATTCTAAAGGTATCAATATAAACTTCATACCAGACATGCCTAGGAACAGGATATAATTTCACTGGATGGAAGAGCTGGAATAATTTTTAATGAAACGGCTTTTTTCAATGCAAAATGACATAGGACTCCAGACTGCTAGATCCTGAGTATTTGGTTTATTTTAATCTGCTTCGCATACTGATAAAAATCCTCCACATTCTGACAACCTAAGTGAGAAACTGACTTTCTTCTATGAAATGTATTAACTTTTAATAAAGCACAATGATTACTTAATGAAGAAATAAATACGGGGGCACCTGGGTGGTTCAGCGTCTGCCTTCGGCTCAGATCATGACCCCAGGGCCCTGGGATCAAGCCCTACATATTGGGCTCTCTGCTCAGCAGGAAGCCTGCTTCTCCCTCTCCCACTCCCCCTGCTTGTGTTCCCTCTCTCGCTGTCTCTCTCTGTGTCAAATAAATAAAATCTTAAAAAAAAAAATTAACACAATGCAATTAGATAGGATTTATAGCTCTAGTATCTTATCAGTATAACTGACAGAATAACCATGTGGATGTTCACACTTAGTGACATGGACATCCAGAAAACTTTTGATTTGGTAAAAATACTGATATACCATGGGAAGGAAGCCATACATGAAAGTCAGGGAGACACAGTGGAAAACCAGTCTGACGCTTCCTGGACCAAAGAAACCACAATGACAACAAAGGAAAAAGAAGAATTCAATATATGTTATGCTCTCATGTTGTCTGAACAGTTCAAAAATGTTAACAGCTGGGGCGCCTGGGTGGCTCAGTGGGTTGAGCCGCTGCCTTCGGCTCGGGTCATGGTCTCGGAATCCTGGGATCGAATCCCACATCGGGCTCTCTGCTCGGCAGGGAGCCTGCTTCCTCCTCTCTCTCTCTGCCTGCCTCTCTGCCTACTTGTGATCTCTCTCTGTCAAACAAATAAATAAAATCTTTAAAAAAAAAAAAAATGAGAGAGTCCTTCCACTTCTCCCCACTCTCTCCCTTATAAAAAAAAAAAATGTTAACAGCTGGGTTGAGGGTCAGAAGACAGCTGGGGGCTGGACTACTGAAGCAGGAGTGCTGAATGACCTAAGAAAAAGGAAATGGAGACGAGAAAGGCATCTGGCATTCTGGTTTTGGACTATCATATTCCTCATCCCTATCCCTTGGGATGAGAAATATGTCACCATTTTGGAAATGCTTTTAATTCCTGGTGGGGAAGGACTGTTGTCCTTCTTTTATATAACTGTACATCAAAAACCCCTTCGCACACAGGAGCTGTTAACTATTTTTGGTAAATTTCCAAGTTCCAAAGAAAAATATTTGTTGTTAACAAAAAGAAAAGAAAGAAAAATATTTGTTGTTTTTTTAAAATAGTAGGTTTAAGAACTCTATTGTTTATTTCTTCACAATGCACCACAATGTTAGTTAATTTCTTTCCTTCCTTTTCTTTTTCTTTTCTCGTTCTTCCTTTCTTCCTTTCTTAAATTAAACTCCATGCCCAATGTGGGGCTTGAACTCACACCAAAGGATCAAGAATCATGGGCTCTACCCACTCAGCCAACCAGGTGCCCCCCTTCCCCACCTGCCCACGGTGTTATTTCTTAACACTGCATTCAATCATGGTCCATACTGACTTTACAACTAAAGGTGGTCAGGCTAGAAAAAAGATTGGCTTAGTCCTTTTATAGGAACTGTAGTGGGAGAAGAGGCAGAGAGAAGGAGGTAGAGCGATGACACAGACAGCCAACCTCAGTAGCCCTGGTTTCCCTAGGTTTATGCCTAGATATGCCCAGCTCAGATACCTGATGGCCTGAACCTCAGGAACAGCTGCAGTAGATGGCCCATGCTTCATGATTCCTGGCCTCTAGGGAAAACTTCCTTCCTCTTTTGTCTATCACAAGTCAACCCTTGTTCCCTCTGTCCTGAGAACAGATTTATCAGTATTTTGTGCTTTCTGGAATGTATGTTCCAGTTTCAATATTTAGTTGTGTTCTGGTATTTGACAATAGTTTCTTTTTCTTTTTTTTTTTATTTTATTTGAGAGAAAGTGAAAGAGAGGTCACGGAGGAAGAGGGAGAGGCAGACTCTAAGCTGAGCGGAGAGCCAGATGTGGGGCTCGATCCCAGGACCCCAGGATCACAACCTGAGCCGACAGCAGACACTCTACCGACTGAGCCACCCCAGTGCCCCTGGCAATATTTTCTTAACATAATCCTTTATGGCCTCTTGGAATACATTTATACTATTTCTCCCACTGCTGGAATATTCATAATAAAGTATGTGATTAAAATTCACTTATAATAATATTGCTACTTAAGAGTACATTCCAAATTAGTACATTCACCTTTTCCACTTTGGTCATTTTGCCTCTCAATGCTTGAACAGAAGTAACTCATAATTTCCCAAAAATCTCCTGTAAGGGATAAGAAAACATACAATGACCTATTGTTCTTTTCCAGTTCCCCCTTTCTACCATCCCCACAGGATCCCCATCCAAACAGCCTCTCTGCCACACTAGTCACCCTTAAAACCTGACTTGTAACTTTCCATAGCGACCCTAATTAATGATTCAGAAAATCACTCAATTCACACTTCAGTTTACCCCCAAGAAGTCCAAACTCCCTCGAGAATCTAGACCAAATTGTAAGCCACTTTACAGTCTCCCCAGAATCGAAACCACTTAATCATTTTATTTCTTATGGTTCAGCGAGGATCACATCCTGTCCCTGACCCAGTACCACCACCTATTTCTCTTACCTGGAAGGCCTTGCCTGCTTTTCTCAAATTCTTCCTCTTCGAGGCCCAGATCAAAGTCCGCCACCTCTGCGACAATTCTGTGAAAAGAAATTACTGACTTCAGTCAGAAGACGCTGCCTCTAGCCAACCCTTTTACTATAATGAAGTCTCAACTAGACTGATTAGTACAATCTACAGGAAAACAGAAAACCGCTGCTGCTGCCTTCACTGAAGTATCGTTTTGGTAAGAGAGCTTAGCACTGGAAGGGGTGTGGGCACCCCAGCGGGGTGACAGGGCTTGTGCGACCACACTCCCTATGAAGAACTGTGCCCGAAACCACTGGTAGGGTTTGGAGAGGGTCCTGGTCTCCAGTTTTACTGCAGCAGAAAAAGCGCCTGCCGAACACTGGTCCTCTCTCAATTTGGGAGGGATGAAGAAAGGCCCAGGTGTTCTCGAGATGCAAATCGAACTCAGGTAATTCTGCTTTCGTTAAGCGCAAATGAGTTAACTCTCTTAAACCCGCGTGGGGATTGGGATTCGGACCTCCAGGAGTTGTTGGAAGGAGAAAAATAAGAAAATGTACTGCGAAAAAGGTACTGAGCACTTCAAAGGGCTGCTGTACATCTATAAGGCATATATATATACACACACACACACGCACACACACGACGTCTATTTATGGGCAGACTACACCCCTGACGTACACCCGGACAGGCAGAAATGCTGGGGGCAGGCTAGCTGCTAACGTGGGGTCCCCGACTTCGAAGGATGTCCTGACCCTCCTGAAGCTGGATGCAGAATTTGGTGCTCGATTGTATTGATAACACTCTGTCTGCGAAAACGACGCATTGTTTGCATCAGGGTCTGAACACAGCTCGTGAACCAGAACAGGCGGGGAAATACTGAGCGCAGGGAAGGAGGACTGAGGGGCAGGGAACTGGGGGGTGAGCGAAGGAAAGGCCTCGGCACCACAGGGGAAGTACAGAGGACCAGCGCGGGTCGCGACCTGCTCCCCTACCTCCGGGAGGTCGGAGCGGGCGTCAGGCCCGCCTCTGACTCCCTCCTCTCTGCTCCCTGGGTCTCGCGGAGCGTTCAGGCGTCCCTCCTACTTTCAGAACCCCGCGCCACGAGCGGAAACCCGCCGGTCCTCGGGGGCAGCAGGCGGGACCAGCCTTCAAACCAGGCGCGAGGGCGAGGCCACAGCGCGGGGTGGGCGGGCCGACAGGAAGGAACACTCAGGCCTATGAAGGAGCGGCGTAGGGGCGACGGGGGCGGGCGAGGAGTGCGCCGGGGCCTATGAGGGAGAGGCATATGGCAGGCGGGGGGCGGGGAGGAGAGTACGCCGGGCCTATGAGGGAGCAGCATGGGTGGGTGGGAGCGGGAGAGCGCAAGGGCTGGAGGAACAAGTCTCCCGAGCGAGAAGGAGGGAGCGGGCCCGGGGCGGGGCCTAGGGGCGGGCCTAGGGGCGGGGCCTCCCAGGAGTACACCTTTTAGGGCTGCGGGCAGAGGCTGCGGTTTAGGAAGCCGATCGAGTGCGAGAGGAATCCGTACGCGACTGCTGTTTGGAGGCTGTGCGGTGAGTGCTGCCATCGGCCCTTCCCGCCGCGGCCCTTCCCGCCGAGGGAGCCCTGGGCCCGCTCCCTCCAGCCTCCCAAGCTCTGCGCCCGCCCCGGCGACTTGCCCCGGCCTGCAGCTGCTCCGGGGAGGAGGACGTGGGCACGGTCGGTGCAGCGGATCCTTTGTTATGGCACCACGACGGGTGCGAGAACGTGCACCGAAGCCTGCTTAGCGAGACACCCGAGGGGGTGGGCGAGGCCAGGGGATGTGGAGGCCGAGAAACGGAGATCTGGCTGGAGATACGGAGCCCGGAGGACTGGAGGATTGAGAGGCCGGGCCGGGAGCGTCGAGGCTGGGTTGCAGAAGAGTCTGGTCCCGGGGGCCTGGGGTGAGGGTGGGGGGCGCCGGGGCCGGGTGGTAGGAGGTTGGAGGTGGAGCCGACGCAGCGGGATGCTTGAGAAGTGAGGGTGGCTGGGACCTTGGGCTGATATTGGGTCGGGAAAAGAGGAGCGGATGACCCGCGCCAAAAAAAACGGAGTCTCGAGAGGGCGGGAGGCGAGCCTGGTGCTGCTGAGAGTCGCGGACTGATCCTCCTATTACTGGAAGAGGGCTTGGTCTCTGCTGCTTTCTCTGTCTCGGGCCTAGATTTTTTCGGGCTGATTGTGTGACTCAGTTTTCCAGAGAAGTAAATTCCAAGCACTGAATTCCATTTCCTTTTCAGACCCGCAGGCTTCCATAATTCCTTGCAGCTCTTCCCTGTGATTATGTATCTGTTGCCAAAGTCACCTGGGAGCTGCTTTAAAGTCCCCTCAGGCCATGTTGAAAAGGCTGCCTTTCCCAACCCTCCTCCCTCTTGATTTCGGTGGGTCTGTTCTAAAGCCATGCAGTCAGTAGTTGCCCCTGTCCCTGTACTCAGTAAGTGGCATCCAAGCCCAAAATGAGCGTTCTCAGCTACCTCTCCCTCCCTGTTCCTTCCCCAATTAGCCATCAAGCCACCAGGACCTCCTAAATATTGATGAGCTCTGTCCACTCTTCTCCATTTTTGAGAACCACCCTAGGCTCTTAGCTAGCTACAGCAGCCTCCTTACTGGCCTCCATAGTTCCAGACCCTTCCCCCTACCCTCCATTCCATTCTTCACAGCGCAAGCTGAATGATCTTTATAAAATAGAATTCTAGAAGGCTGCTCCTTTGGGCATAGGACAAACTCCAACCCTTTAACAAGGCTAACAAAGCCAAGCATAGGTTGGCGCCTTAGTCCCCTCCCTTGTTTTATCTTTCTTTATATCACCATTTCATTTACTGAACAGCCAGGCTGATCTTCAGACCTAGTCTCTGCCTGGAACACTCTGCATTCCCTCTTTCCCTTCATTGCATCACTTTCACTTGAGGAACTCCCACTTATGTTTCTGTTCTCATTAAGTACTTCAAGGTTAAGTCTTCTATTATGAGTTCCTTTTGCATCCTACATTTCATAAAAAGCAAATGGCATGTCCTTTGCAGTTGCTTATCTATTATCTTCCCTAATAGTTTGTAAGCAAATTCCATGAGGGACTATATTTATCTTGTTATCTTGTTGTTTTTCTCCATATATATATATATATATATATATATATATATAGCCTGGCATAAGTAATACCCACACTACAATATTATGCTTTTTAATAATTATGCCCTATCTAGAAAACATAAACCTATTTTGGGTTTACTTAGCAAATTATAATTAAGAGATGAGAATTAGAAAGAAATGGTAGAAGTGAAATATGGAGTCACTGTGACAATGTGAATTTGCAAGATAGTAACAGGTGCTAAGGAAGGTGGTGCTCAGCCACTTTGTGTTGGAGTTACATGATCTCCAAGAATGACTGTAAAGCTTAAGTCTTCCCTATCACCACCTGATGTTTGAGCTTTGGTTTTGCTTTGCTCTTTTGCAAAAAAAAAAAAAAAGGCTTTGAAAGTTAGAATGTGTTTTAATGAACAATTACTGGAGTGTGGCAATAAAATCTGTTCACAGTTAAAAGAACCTAATTAAATCAGATTTGCTTTTGCTCTTTAAAAAGGGCCTTGCTTCCTGCCTGTTTAAGAAACTGACATGTTACCTGATATAGGCAGTTACAGTATTTCTTTACTGTTTTGCTTTCAAAACCAATTTCACACAATCTACTGCTTCATCCCCCTCCAGAGCTAAAAGGCAGTCTTTATTTTCATGTATGGCTTTAAAACAATTTTGGTGTCTACTATTAGATCTTTAAACTCTGCCTCAAATCGGGGAAGCACTGGTTTTTGCGCCCCAACAAAGAGGTGGGAATTCTTAGACTGTTAGATAATGTTTTGTACACATGTAACAAATGTAGTGGAGGGGAACAGGTAGGTATTTTGTTGTCAGAACACTCAAGGCCAAGTCCCAAGGCTGCCACTTACTAGCTCATTCATAAGTTAGGCATAAATCAGATATACACACCTCACAGGGTTATTGGGATAAAATGAGATGTCTGTTGACTATGCTTTGTAGCTAGATAATGTTACTTCTCTGCCTATTTTGTTCTTGCCTGCATATTGCTTATAGAGCTTCTGAATTAGTGTAGAGTAAGATTAACTTCTCTGATCCCTACTGAGCACTGTCTGGCAGCTGCCTTGTGGAGCTGAATAAGGGAGTCCAGGTGTGAGTCCCACACAGGGACAGGCTCCTTGGCTCCAACCACAACTCCATACACAGGTTTACTGCAGTGCTCTGCACACAGTTCAGTAAATTATGACAGTGCCAGTGACAAATGAATAAATACTACTGACTACCGACTCTGACTTTTCCCAGTTTCAGACCTTCCCTGGCAGGCAGGGTTTCTTTAATCCAGTGGTTGTAAACCGGAATGTGCTTCTGCAGAGGAGTGGTTCTGAGCAGCCAGGGAGGAGACTCTGTAGGTTGTAATTTTTATAAATGGCACCCAAGATCCTTCGTTCTATATTTATTTTATACAATATATGACTTTGAACAGTGGGGAAACAATTCGAGCCTGTCTTCCTGGTCCTGGGGCCCTTCCAGAGAAAAGGAAAGAATGGTTTGATCTGTTTGTCCGGCACAACTGAACTTAGTTTAGTTTACTCTGTTTTATTTTACTTGATGCTCAGTGTGTTTTCACCTTAATTACAAAGTAAATATTAAGAGATTTACTACCAGGTCTAATGGCAATGTCCAATTTGGTGATTCTTAAAATTCCCCAGAGAAATTCAAAGACCAGATGGGAATGAATTTCAATAAAACCTCTAGTACATTACAGCTGAAATCTGTTCTTATCCAAACTATTGTGAGAAGTCCGTTCTTTCTGTTTAAGTTACTAAATCTGGGTATGTTGAGTGCTTTTGAGACTTTGTCCTCTCTAATAGGTCCTTTAAAAAAAAAAAAGATTTTATTTATTTATTTGACAGACAGAGATCACAAGGAGGCAGAGAGGCAGACAGAGGGAGAGGAGTGATCCTAGGACTCTGGGATCATGACCGGAGCTGAAGGCAGAGGCTTTAACCCACTGAGCCACCCAGGTGCCCCTCTAATAGGTCCCTTCTAATAGGTCATAAATACAATCCTGATGTTTCTCAAACTCTTGGCAAAATTATAGCCTTCCCAGAAGTCATAATGGATAGGCTTCACTTTGACTTTACAGGCATATAGAAAATATCTTAATAACATGAAACCAGATATTTGACTTTTAGAAGATTACCCAATGGTATCAAAAACACCATAACTGTCATTCCTATTTTGTTCATTAATTAGAGTAAGTGCGTTTACTATTTCAGTATCTCTGCTGTCAGTTTCTGTCATGTTCTTTTTGTTCTCTGTCTCATCTTAATGAGAGCTTTTAGGTTATGGATTTTAGTTTCCTTCCTTGAAACTCTGGAGAGGATTACCCTAGTCATGTGGAAGAGTGGGCGTCTGCCCTCTCAAGGCAGACAGATCCCGGTTTGAGGACTAGCCAGAAAGACCTGAGTAAATAATAAATGTGTACCTAAATAAGTAAAAGTACCTTTTGGCTCAGAGGCTAGCCCAGACGAGCCAGCATCAAGAGGAGCTGTTTGTACATGACACTTGTACACAACCCTCAAATCACATAAGGCATTGTGATTCTTTGGCCATTTCTTTGGCTATGTGTTTTGGTAAATCTTTACTCATAATTTTTTTTTTTTTAGATAGTCCCATGATCCATGATAGATGATTCATAAGTGAGCAGTATTCATTCTGATGTCACGTTTGGAGATTTCAAACCAGGCGTTATCCTTTGCCTCAGCTTCCTTTTAGGACTGGCCCTAGGAATAGGCTACTGCTGTGTGACAAGTTAGA
Source organism: Mustela nigripes (assembly GCF_022355385.1). Classification (NCBI taxonomy): domain Eukaryota; kingdom Metazoa; phylum Chordata; class Mammalia; order Carnivora; family Mustelidae; genus Mustela; species Mustela nigripes. The sequence goes on along the minus strand of NC_081574.1, from coordinate 14,578,244 downwards.
AGAGTAGAATCTGGCAAACTTTACTCATCTAAAGTCTTATTTTGAAATCTCTACCATAGGCACACTTTCAAACTGTTCGTTTATAATAACAGGGTTTTGTGGGCTTCTTAATTTTAACACTTTATAACTTGATATCAAAATTTCAGTTTTAGAAATTAATTTTCATTCTGCTGCCTTCACTGTAGATCATTTATCCTGCTTTACTGCATTATTGCAATATACAATGGTCTCTTTAGTCGGCTAACTAGAATATAAATAGGAAAACATTATGACTTTTCACTTGTTTATGAAAACAGCATAAAATGTTTAAATACCTATTTTAGAGTGACCATACATTTATACCGACAACCTTTTTTTGTTTTTGTTTTTGTTTTTGAAGATCTGACTGTTTGTAGCAGCTTCAGTGGCAAGCATTAAAGGGGTCTAGGAACTAGGAAAGTAAGTCTAAGACCCAAGTTCTAATTGCCATCTAATGCCAGTTGGTCTATTACAATTTCTCCAGGATCTAATATATGTTTGGAAATGTATTTTATTATCAGCAGCATCCTGAGTTGATAGAAAGAATTACATATATCAGTAATGGAGAATCAGTGATAATTTCATTGCTGTGCTAGGATATATTTTTTGGACGCTTTTGGTATGTTTTCCCACTTATGTTTTGTCAAATGAAAGTGTTCTAAGAACTTAAAGTCCTGTGATCACTGAGAGTGTTAAATATTTCCCTTGAGGGATCATTTTTTTATCCTTCTAAGATGAGATCACCATCCCCAGTATAATTTGTATTCAGCCTGGCATTAGCTAATGGAGGTGACGTAATGCTAAGTGTGACAAGTTCTGCAAGAACCAAAGCTCTTTCTCCCAAGAGTGTGGATGTGGTGTTTCCATGTGGAAAAAGCAGATGGTGACAAGAAGAGACTAAATGTGCACATGTCTGATGCAATGGGGATTTTATTTACCACCACGTAAATTTGTGATAATATACGAAGGTCAGCTGGTCCTGTTGCAATATATATGGTTCAGGTACTGATAAAGAAAGCAATGAAATTCATCATAGTGTGTGTTCCTGAGAAGTCCTTATCAAATAGTATAAGACACTGTTTTAAATGCCATTCTAAAGAATTCATATTTTTTCCTTCCAGCCACCAACTGCCTTACTGAAACAAAATCGTCCATCTCATGCCTAATATCAAATATCATTAAATTACAATTACTTGTATTAGGCTTGATCTGTATGAAACTTTCTTTAACTATTAAAAGTGACTTGGTTAAAGTTCAGTAAATGTATGAAAAGGAAGTGAGTACTTAAAAATCACCTACTGTTTAGGTGAAATCTTAACATTGATATGAGCCAAAAAGCCAAATATTTTAAAACTCTGGAAAGCAGAGCACTATTTAAATTTAAAGTTTCTATAAGGGTAACATAGTTTCATCCCATAGCTTTATTGTTGGCAAGAGATAAAAGGTTGGTAGAAGTTAGTATTTCCGTCTAAGAATTGTGGCACTGTTTGCAGGAGTGTTTGACGTGAGATCTTAAAGGCCTCAATCATATGTGGGAACCCATCAGCTTTTAGGGGGTCCTGAACACATACTGTGTATCCTAAGTTTGGAAAACCCATCCGCAGGGCCAATTTGAAGCAAACTGGGGCCGGAAAGGACATGGCAGGAGCTCTAGGTTCAGCTGTAGAAATTTCCATTTTCGTTAAGTCTTCTTTCCCATTCTGTTTATTTTTTTTAAGATTTTATTTTTATTTATTTGATAGAGAGATCACAAGCAGGCAGAGAGGCAGGCAGAGAGGGAGGGGGAAGCAGGCTCCCTGCTGAGCAGAGAGCCCAACGTGGGGCTCGATCCCAGGACCCTGAGATCATGACCTGAGCCGAAGGCAGAGGCTTAACCCACTGAGCCACCCATTCCAGATTTACTACAGGCTGGCCATAAAGTCTTGAAACATAGATAATATTATTTTCTTATGGATTGTAATATAATAACAATAAATCACTTACTATGTATTTGCCTCTGGTTTGAAATTGTTAGCCACTCTGTAGCTTTTCTCTCATTTCATCAACTTAACCACAACTTTGTTTTTTCAATCATGGATGGATAATTGTTTTGCATTATAGTCTGCCCAGTTAGAAATGGCATGCATGGGGCAATTGGGCTCTATATTTATGGTTTAAGAATGTTTGAGGTTTCTTGTACTTAATCTATGTTTGTGGTATGTGTGAAACAGAAAAAGAAAGAAAAAGAGGGAGACTAGAACATGGTACAGAGCAGCCAAGAAAAGATTGCTACTTTCATAGTAGTAGCAGTCCCCTGTTTTTGTCATTCTTGAAGCAGGGCTGAAGGTTGAAATTGACCACACAATCCTGGTTGATGCAATCTATCCCTGCCTATAGATATTATTTTATAAGATAAACCTTGTTACTATTTTCTAGGTTAAAGAAAAATAGATGTCATAGAAAATACAGGAAAATATCAAGGAGTAAATAATATAGCCAGTAATCCCATCACCCAGAGATAGCCACTGTTGGATGATAGGTTAATGTGTGAAGATGCTGGATAATTACTTTGGGTCTTTTCTTGTATAGAAAATTGAGATTATATTATTTTATAAAACTTTATAACCTATTTTTACTTAACCTTATAAGCATTTCCTGCATAATTTAGTTCTTTAAAAAAGTTTTCTAGCTGTTTTAACTAATGTATGGATATACCACAACATAATTATTCTCAATTCTCAATGTTCTTCTCTCCCCTCCTTCCCTTGCCCTCCTCTTCCCACTCCCTGGGGTTATTTTTTCTAGGCTATGTTCTTAGAAGTGTAATTTTACCAGATCAAAACTTCTAAGTTTTTTTTGAGGGATAGGAGGACATAGCAAGATGTTCTCAAGAGATAATACCAATGTATGCCCCTTGTAGTAGTGTATGAGAATGCCGATCTCCCACACCCCTGCTAGCATTGTATGTGATTGGTTTTTGGTATTACTTGTTTATAATACATGGGTAAATATACACGAAAGTACACCTTGGACATTTTGGGATTCTTGTCTCAGAGTTCATCTTCTAAATATAGAGAAAATAGAAGCGATCTTATAAGAAGTACCTCATCGTTCTTGCCTCACATTCGCCCTCCTTCCACATGTGCCCCAATACTTTGCCCTCCTTCTGCCTTTGGGGGGATGAACCCTTACTTGTTCTTAGCTGAGACTAAGGCCTCCCCACAGGTGAGAGATCTGCAAATCCTTCACCCCTTCAGGAACTTTCTCTCCTCTTGCCTTATTAATTTCTCACTTTACACAGATCATTCTCATCAGCATGAAAGCAAGCCTTCCATGGCCCGTCTTCAAAACCAAACAAAGCAAGAAATCTCTACCTCTCGTCCCCCTCCAGCTCCTATGCCATTTCTCTTTCCCCCTTCCCTGCACAACTGCTTGCTCACTTGTGTTCTCTTTACTCCTTTTTGTTCTCCCATTTTCTCCCTAACCCAGTGCCAGAACATTGATCCTTTTAAACTATAATGTTTGAAAATTGTGACACTTGGCTGTTGTGTAAATGTAGAATAAATATGTTTCAGGTACTTTATTTAATTAATAATAGAACCAGTAAGAGACTAAGACCAGTTCAAAGGAGAATTAGAAGAGCAAACAGATGGTTAGGTATACTGAGATGAATTTGCTAATAGAGGCAGAACTGGTTAATATCCTACAGGGCAGTGAAACATAATTTGGAAGGGTCATTTTTCTATAGGTCAAAAATCCGTATCATTGAAAGACATAATTCATTTTTGTTGCTATAGGCAAGAACCATTAGCATGGCTATCCATTTTCTATGACTTAATTTCCTACAGAGTTGTAAAATAACCTACTCATTACAAGGTCAGATAAAGAGTTAGTAACCAAAATCTGTAAGGAGCTTATCAAACTCAACAGCCAAAAAACCAAATAATCCACTTAAGAAATGGACCGAAGACATGAATAGACATTTTTCGAAAGAAGACATTCAGATGGCTAACAGACACATGAAAAGATGCTCAACCACAGCCATCAGAGAAATACAAATCAAAACCAAGATGAGGTACCACCTCACACCTGCAGAGTGGCTAAAATTACAATACAGGAAACAACTGGTGTTGACAAGGATTCAGAGAAAGAGGAACCATCTTAACACTGTTGATAGGAATGCAAACTGGTACAGCCACTCTGGAAAACAGTATGGAGGTTCCTCAGAAAGTTAAAAATAGAACTACCCTATGACCCAGCAATTGCACTACTAGATATTTACCCAAAGGATACAAACATACTGATTAGAAGGGGCACCTGCATTATCAACAATAACCAAATTATGGAAAGAGCACAAATGTCCATCAACTGATGAATGGACAAAGAAGATACGCTATGTGTGAACACACACAAACACCCATATATACCCACAATGGAATATTACTCAGCCATCAAAAAGAATAAAATCTTGCCTTTTGCTACGATGTGGATGAGTTACAGTGTATTATGCTAAGCAAAATAAGTCAGAAAGACAAATACCATGATTCCACTCAAACGTGAAATTTAAGAAACAAGATATGGAGGAAGGGTGGAAAAAGAGAGGGAAGCAAATCATAAGAGTCTTAACTATAGAGAACAGAAGGGTTGCTGGTGGGGAGGTGGGGAAGGGGTGGCTAAATGCATATGGGTATTAATGAGGGCACTTGGGATGAGCACAGGGTGTTGTATGTAAGTGATTGATCGCCACATTCTACTGCTGGTACCAATATTACTTTCTATGTTAACTAACTAGAATTTAAATAAGAACTTAAAAAAAAAAAAAAAAGACAGGCTATAAAGTCAGCGAATCCTCAAGATTCTTCTAGACCATGCCCAGCATCACACTGAAATGCTATACAATAATTACTTTTGCCCATTTCCAGGTGTTAGACAATTTTTTCCTCATAATCCCCACTAAACCCATGACCTTCTTGCCAAAGCCAATGGTCTGTCCTCAACTGACTTGAACTCTTAGCAAAATTTAAAGCATGGAACATTCCTTGAAAGACTTCTGCATGCTTTGGTATACAGCATTCATCTGACTCCTCCCCACTCACCTCCCTCCTCATTTCAGTCATCTTTCTTAGTCTCAGGCTGGCCTTGTAAATAGGAGAGTGCCCTGTGTATCTCCAGTGCTGATCTCTCCCTGAGTTCCAGACTCTTAACTACATATATCCAGTGATCAGCTCTAATCTAAGCCACCATCATCTCTTTCTAGAACTATTCTGTAAGGCTTTCCATTGGCCTGTGTGCCTCTACCCCAATCTTCTACAGTTGATTCTCCACTCAGCAGCCAGAGAGATCTTTTTAAAGCATGCCGTCCCACCTCTGCTTAAAACACACCAATGGTTTTTCCTTGCAACCAGAATAAAACCAAAGCCGCTCTTGGCTCCTGAGGGCCCTATGTGATCTCACCTTCCCTACTTCATCTCTTTTTATGCCTTCCCTTCTTTTACCATGCACTGGTCAAAATGGTCTTTGTTCTGTACCATGAGTACCCCAAACTTTTTCAGGGACTTTGTACTTCTTGGTCCTTCCCAGCAAAGACAACTTCTGTGTCATTTAAGTCTTGATATAAACATTACCCGAGAGATGACTTCCTCAACCAGCTTAGCTAAAGTAGCTTATACTTCCAGTCTCTCCATGAATGGCTCCATTTTCTTTTCTTCATTGTCCCAATTAGTGTCAGAAATCTTACTATCAATCTATAATTATTCTTCCTTTCTAGGATGAAAATTGAAGGTAAGAACTTTGTCTTGTCTTCCACTCTGTCTTGGTGCCTACAGTGATACCTGTTACAAAGCATGTGCTCACTAAGGTTATATTCACCATCCTCCCTTGGTTTTCTAGAAGCCTATAGGAAACAAGATGGTAGAAAAGCAAAGAGTCTTTGTTAGAAAAGCAAAAGAAAGACTGGCTTTGAGAGGAAGTAAAACACTGCTCTCCTCTGTGGTTGAATTGACATGGTCGCACTTCCTTTCTTCCATATTCTTGTCTCCATCTTTTCTAACCATAGGTTCACACGGTATTTGGGGAGAAGGCAGGAATGAAATTAGCTTTGGAGAACAGAAGAGGTGTCCTTAGCTTTGGGCTTGGAAAAGGGTGGGTTTGGTAGGGATTTTCAGTTTGGGATGATGAAAAATTAAGTTCTAGAGATGGATGATGGTGATAGCCTACACTAATGTAACTGTACTTAATGTTACTGAGTTATATACTTAAAATAGTTAAGATGGTAGATTTATGTATCATAATTTTTTTTTTTTTTTAATTTAAAAGTGGTGAGGAATGCTAAGACTTTCTGTAAAGGCTTTTGTGGTTGGCTGAGACCTATTGATGGGCTTTTATATTATTTTACGATTTCTGATCTTAGTATGCGAGTCAGGTTAAAGTTGTATTTTGATTTGTATTTTTGCGGTTGCCAGGGCTTCTAGAGGCTGGAGAAAGTCAAGAATTTGGGGGTCTGTTTTTCTCTTTTCTTCATTTAGGGAGGCAGATTGCCATGGGAAGTACGTTTACTTCTGGAAGGCCAGAGAAGACATGGGAGAACTCCAGAAGACAAGTAGTAAGGAACTGGCTTCTTCAGAGGCAGCAGAGCAGAGTGGGAAGGAGAGGGGCTGAGTCACTTAGCTCTGTGACTGTGGACAGAGTCATTTAATCACTAGAAATGGGGTTTCCTGACTCTCAGGAGTGGTGGGAAGAGGAAAGATGAGATGCCTAGCACAGTGCCTGCTGTCTAATAAGTCCTCCGTGGGTGCCAGCTGCTCTGATCATAAGGACTCGCTCACCGTGTCAGGTCCACTGGAATTGTCTGATGGAAGATTGAAAGCAGAAACTTTAGTTCTTTATTCTAGGTTTCCCTGGCCATTCTGCCGCCCTAGATGAGTAGGTGGAATTCTCAAGCCCAGTTTCAGAGTAAAGATTACATGGAAGTTTGGACTTCCTGGTGCTGTGTCTTTTGAGAATCTAAAGCTTTGTAGCATAGTAGCATGTGAGCTATACCATTGTGATGGGAAGTTTCCGGGTTTCGTCTCGACTGTGCTGCCTTGGAAGACTAAGTTCTTAGCAATGATTGACCTGATCTGTTGTGAGAGAAACAAATTGCAATCTGTATCTTGATATGGTGGGAGTGGATAAATGTAAATATTTATCAAGCTGTGTGCTTCTTACCTGTGCACTAAATGAAGTTCATAGCTCAGTTTAAAAAGAGAAGAGAAAGAAATGGACTACATTGCACATACTTTTAGAAAGGATTATAGCCCTCCGGTTTGACCCCCAAAAACCTTTAACAAGAGAGGAGAAGCTGAGCCAGGAGTGGTAATACCAGTGGTAAAATGTCCATATATAGCATTGGAATAATTAATATAATGCCGTGGTCTTCTAATGACAGATTAACTCCTGTCTTTTTTATATTCCAGTTAGAAGTATCCATGGAGAACAGTGAACACACGGTGGATGCAAAATCCATTAAAAATTCAGAAACGTGAGTATTTCTATTGGGTATATTCTATTCTATAATATATTCCTATATATTCTATTATGTTACATATTCGATTATATATTCTATATATACTCTATATTCTATATATATCTATTCTAATCTATTCTATAATATATTTCTAATAGAAAAATATTCTATTTCTATCCTTTATAATGAAGGAAAGATGTGTAGGTGATACAGCAGACTTGAAGGAACGGGGAAGCAGAAAGGGCTTTCAAACTCGAGAGAACCAGCTGACATCTCCCTTGGCAGCTGCGTGGCTTTTGCTCATGTTAACTTATCCTCCCTGAATCTCGTCTTTCAAACCAAGCTTTCATGATACTGTGGGGAGGGCACAGGGCACGATGAGGTACAGCGCCTGCCCCATAGTCAGAATCCCCAACCTGCAGAAGGATGCCTTAGGAGAGGCAGAGCTTGCAATTCTTCTGTGCCTCCCAAAATCTGTCTATAGGATGACAGCTTTTGTGTTTGGAGGAGATTTTTTGGCTTTCTGTTTATTTATGAGTTGTTCTTTTTCTTTAAAGATTTTATTTATTTATTTGCCAGAGAGAGCCCAAGCAGGGGGAGCAGCAGGCAGAGGGAGAAGCAGGCTCCCTGCTGAGCAAGGAGCCTGACATGGGGCTCGATCCCGGGACCCCAAGATCATGACCTGAGCCGAAGGCAGGCATTTAACCAACTGAGCCACCCAGACATCCCTATTTATGAGTTTTAAAACTAAAATGAAATGCCAGTTCTGAGTCTGGGGAAGAACTGCCTGCTTTTAGATGATCTTGCCCTGTCTGTTTTTCTGTCTTCCTCTTTCTAGTAGTTTGCTTATTAATGCTTCCCATAACCAGAAGATGGAGAAAGGAAAAAGATCAGATGTAAACACCGTTAATGTAATTCATGTCATTATCCACTTGGGATCCCCTGTGGAACTTTGAAATCTGAAAGTTTCTTCTGAGATCCGGTATTATTATTTTGGACAAAAATCACAGTAATTATTTAGTGATCTTCATACTAAACAAAAGTATTACAGAACAATCACCAGGTGACCAATAATGATTTAGCAGTGTCTGCTTAACTGAAGAGATTTATTAGAAACTAAACTTTTTTAAAAATTTTTTTAAAGATTTTATTTATTTGACGACAGAGATCGCAAGTAGGCAGAGAGGCAGGCAGAGAGAGCGAGGAGGAAGCAGGCTCCCCACCAAGCAGAGAGCCCAATGCGGGGATAAATCCCAGGACCCTGAGATCATGACCTGAGCCGAAGGCAGAGGCTTAACCCACTGAGCCACCCAGGCGCCCCAGAAACTAAACTTTTGAAATACAATCTCATTTTAGAAAGTTTGGGGTCTTTTATTTATTCTTTAAACCTTTTTAAGTGACTTAAAAGGTTTCCTACCTTTTCATATCATACAGAATATAATTTAATAGCAAATTGCACAGGATCCCAAAACAGATTTAGGTCTGTTTCAATCCGATGATAAGTTATGCTCGTGTTCCTCGGCTTTTGAGTCTGCTCTGCGTCAGGCATGTCCCCCTCCCCATGCAGCTATCCTGTTGATGGTAGAGGAGCCCTCCCTCCTAAGGAGGCAGCAGGGGTGGAGGGGAATTACAGTTCTGGGATCCACCATTTATATGATTTTCAACAAGTCACTTGGCTTTCTGAGCATAAATTTTCTCACCCGTAAAATGTGGGGATCTTCACTGTTCGCTAAATATAGTTGTTTCTGACCTCGACTGCTTTAATTTACTATTTTAATCTTTTCCCAACAATGTTTGTAGAAGTGTATATAATCTGAAATACTCTCAGGTTAAATGCATGAGGACGTGGACTTGAGGTGTTGATGTTTGGTGTCCCTAGACCTGATGTGTCCTGATCCTTGGACTAGATCAGAGGTCAGGCCTGCCGTCTATTTTGGTCAAGTTTTATTGGGACATAGCCACACACATTCCTTTACATGTCGTCCTGGGCTACTTTCACCAGTAGAATGGAGTAGCTGCTTCAACAGAGACTGTACGACCTGCAAATCTCAAATACTTAATGTTTGGCTTTTTTGAAAAAAAAGTTTTTTGATCATGGTCTAGATAACAGGTTTTTGGATAAGTGACCTGTAGACAACTATTTCCAATTCTTTACAACAGTGATCTGTGTATTAACTGTTAATTTGTTCAGCTCATAGTGTTTAAAGAACAATTTAGGAATGGTGAAAAATAACATGCTTTGAGATGTATTTGCATTTTTTCAGTTTCTTCTCATTTTCAGGGTATTTTTAAGATCTTACTCTTACCTTGAGACATAAATATCTCACAAGCTATAAGAAATTTAAGAATTTTAAACTATAAAATACATTTGGTGAAATTTTATAAAAATTTAGAGGAAAACTTAAAATGCAGAGAGTAAAAGCCTGAACTCTGAAGTCTGACAGGTGTGCTCACCCTTGGCTCTGACAGTGTCTGTGTCACCGTCAGCACTGAGCCTCGGGGTATGCATTTCCACATCTGTGAAATGGTTTCTCATGAAATTTAAATCAGGAAAGGCCTATAGTACAAAGCCTGACATTCTTTCAACAAATGTGAACTGCTCTTATGTGTTATAAAATTTGTATTACTGTGAACAGCAGCATCGATCATTTCTACCTTTGTTAACTGTTTTTTGATTTCCAAACAGAAAGATCTTACATGGAAGCAAATCAGTGGACTCTGGAATGTCCTTGGACAACAGTTATAAAATGGATTATCCTGAAATGGGTTTATGTATAATAATTAATAATAAGAACTTTCATAGAAGTACTGGTATGTACCCTAACGTAATTTTTAGTCCTCTTCAAATATTGTACCATTTACGTTTGGTATAATATAAAAAATAGAACTGATGTTATTCGTTAGTAAATGATAACACAGAATAGCCACAAAGTATACACATAGTCCATCACGAACTCTTGATCTTCCGCCCATTATCAGAATTTCTCCCTCTTCCAACAGCTAGCTTCCCATCTGTATGTTGGCTCTCCTGCCCCAAATTCTGTAGAACTCTTGCTTCTTTATCCTCCTGCTCCCTCTTTCATTCTAACAGAAAGATTGCAACAAATAAGGAGCAGTATATTTTTCTTTCCCAGAACTGTGTGAGGCACCTCATAGGTATTATCTCGTTTAATTTTTGCAACAATTCAGAAAAATAACCACAATTAGATGCTGAAAGGTTAAAATTCTGACACAGAGTTCACACAGATCGTTTAGTAGCAGAGCTGGGACGTGGCCTTGGTGTGTGCCTGACCACGCCCAACCCCGCAGTCTGAACTCTGAGTCCACCTCCTTCCAGTGAAGCACTGCTTCACTTCTTTGTATCTTCATTTGCTCTATTGACTTTTTCCTTTCCCCCCACAAAAATGACAGAACCCCATCTTAAAGAGACCTTTCTTTCACCTTGCTTCCTTTTAAGCTATGATCTGATTTTTATCTCTTCTAAATTTTTGAAAATATGGGCTGTAAGCTTGCCATCTTCACTTCTCTCCATCCCTCTTGAATCTCTTTTCTGTTTTCTACCTCTGCAGAAACTGCTTTCTTAAGTTCCCCATGGCCTGATCACTAAATCTCTCTTCTCAGTCTCTCTACTGGGTGTGACTCTACTGATATGGTTCAGAATATATATATATATATATATATTTAGAGAATATAAACCATCAAATCTCTTATAATCCCAGAAAGTTCATTAAAATCTGGAGTGTTGATTCTTTTTTTTCCTGAGAGTTTCTTTCAAAGCTTAATTTGATTCATAATACGTAAGCAGAGTTGTATTCTGCTTGTTCCACTTAATGTAATGTAAGCATTTTTCACGTTGCTATATAATTATCAGATCTTTTAATTATTATATAGTATTCCATTTGCTTAATTTGCATAATTTATCCTATGAATGGACATTTGGGCTGTTTCTCCATTTCTTATTTTTTATATTTATATTGATGCTGTGATAATTCTTTGAATCGGCATATCGATCACATTAGACTTAATTTTTAATTAAAGAAATTGGAAGGACCAGATCCAATTTAGGAGGCCTTCTGTTGGGCCGGTGGTGAAAATGGCCAGAAGAATCCAGGTTGCCCTGGAACGATAAGCAGAACTTGGTGTTAGAATAGTTATGAGGAAGGAGTAGTGGGAAAAGTAGGTGTCTGAATCTGAACGAAAGTCTTCGTATTGCTTTTGGCTGTAAGTTGAGATGCCACCTTCAACCATCAGATACTCTACATCACGTTGCTAGTTATAATGCCCACTTCCTGTAGAATTTTACACTGTGGAGCCTATTCTTTAACAGCCATAACCACAAATTACTTAACCCAGGAGTCTAACTTTAGCAATCGAATGAGCTCTTCTTCTGCTTTGAAATGTGACGGTCAGATACTCACAGTGCTCTCCTGATAGTCTTGTGTTTTCTGTTCTACTGTTAAATGGCTCATGGGGCGCCTGCGTGGCACAGTGAGTTAAAGCCTCTGCCTTCGACTTGGGTCGTGATCCTAGGGTTCTGGGATCGAGCCCCACGTCAGGTGCTCTGCTCAGCGGGGAGCCTGCTTCCCTTCCTCTCTCTCTGCCTGCCTCTCTGCCTACTTGTGATCTCTGTCTGTCAAATAAATAAATAAAATATTTTAAAATAAACAAACAAACAAATAAATAAATGGCTCACAACCCAGGACCAGAATTCAGTCTCTTTGTCACATAGTTGCATGGTGTCGTCATCCTCTCCAAAGTCAAAACTTTGATGGGCTTATTTTAATTTTACAAAAATTACCTATGGCCATAATACAAATTTCAGAAACTACAGATTAATAAAAGAAAAAGCATTAAAGTCACTCATAGTCACACTACTCAGAGATGCTCTATCAACAGTATTTTGTGGGCATAGGCATTGACTATTTTTTTTGTATTAATACATGTTATAATTTACTCATTTCTAAGGTGTGTCTTCTCTAACACTTTGCCATTTTTAGATCTGAGCACATTGTATAGTCAGTCTGTCCATTTATGTGGAGAGTACTCTAAAGGAGAACCTGAAGCCCAGAACCCCTGGGTACAGGACTGACGCTAGCCTTATTACTTTCAACAAGTTCCTGAACTTCTCTTTGCTCCCTCTCCCACATCTGTCCAAGTGAAGCTGGTCACAGTCACTGTCACACTGGTGTTTGGAAGGGTTGAAGGAAATTACTCATAGCAGGATGCCTGGTGAACAAGATTAATGTGGTAGTGGTTTGTGTTTTTTTTGTTTGTTTGTTTGTTTTTTCTGGAAGCATATTAAAGTAGTAATGGATCTTAAAATTGTTGGGAACCTAAAAAAATGCAGTTCCTCTGAATGTGTGAGATGTGTGTATTGTTATATATAGCATTTTTTCTTACACAAAAGTAGGATCCTGTTTTACAGGGTTTTTTAATACAATGACCATTTCCCATGGCAAAATTTTGTCTATGGAAATTTTTTTTTAAAGATTTATTTATTTGAGAGACATAGAGAGAGAGAGAGAGGGAGGGAGAGATCAGGGGAGGGGCAGAAGGAGAGAGAGAATCCCAGGTAGACTCTGGGCTGAGCTTGGAACCCACTGCAGTGCTTGATCCCACATCCCTGAGATCATGACATGAGCCAAAATTGAGAGTCAGACACTCAACCGACTGAGCTGTGTCATGTCTACAGAAATGTTAATGGCAACACAGTAGTCCATTATGTAAGTGAATCATAATTTATTTAACCGAACTTCTCTTGTTAAGCATTTCAGTTGTGTTTTTCACTATCTAAGCAGCTGTGAAAGATATCCTTCTGACCATAGCACTGATTCAGCTTATGTTATGAAGTGTCTTATATGCTAAGAAACTAAAGAGAATGTGTGTTAGATCAAAGTCATTGAATTTTCTTAGCAGTTGAAAAGATTTTATTGTGGATTGTGTGACTTGCTGAATAGTTTATTTCAGAGGAATTATTATTTTTTTTAATGCAGTTATAAGTAATCCTTTCTGTTTTCAAGGAATGGCACCTCGGTCTGGTACAGATGTAGATGCAGCAAACCTCCGGGAAACATTCACGAACTTGAAATATGAAGTCAGGAATAAAAATGATCTCACATGCGAAGAAATTTTGGAATTAATGGACAGTGGTAAGAAATAATTAAAAGAATGATGACCCCCCCTTTATTGTCCAGTTTTATATTATGGGATAGCTGTAATTATAATAATAAGGCATGAGAACTGGGGCACCATATTCTGTATAATCACACATTTTATATACATAAAGTAAAAGTTACTCATGCTACCTCCCTAACATGGTTTGAAGTATGTCGACTGCCCCAAGGTGGGTTTTGATGATCTCTCAGTTCTGTCCTCAAGTTTCTTCATCTTCCTCCTATACAGTTTAAATACGATGGTATTTAAACTTGATGGGTGAATGAAGTTGAGTTGTTTTTTATGTTTATTTTCCTTACTTGTAAACATTTTTCCAGTCTCTAAAGAAGATCATAGCAAAAGGAGCAGTTTTGTTTGTGTCCTTCTAAGCCATGGGGATGAAGGAATAATTTTTGGAACCAATGGACCTGTTGACCTGAAAAAACTAACAGGTTTCTTCAGAGGGGATTACTGTCGAAGTCTGACTGGAAAACCCAAACTTTTCATTATTCAGGTAATTTATACCGAAACAACTTAGTTATTGAGGATTAATCAGGGATTAATTTGCTCTATTTGTGGATTTGCCAATGGATTTATTTTTTTCCCCTGAAGCTACTGAACTACTTTAACTTTTTTATTCATTTAAACTATCACTTACAAGATAGAGAATAAATAATCCTTTTAGACTTGAATCAAAAAGATTCCTCATTTAACATCCATGTTTACCCAGCATTTACATTTCTTAGAAATAACAATTATATGTATACACACATAATGGTTTTTAATAAATTTTTTTTAAGTAGTCCACACCCAGCATGGGGGCCTGAACTCACGACCTTGAGGACAAGACCTGAGATCAAGAGTCAAAAGCTTAACCAACTGAGCCATGCAGGCGCCCTTAAATGCTTATTTTCTAACTGCTAGGCCTGCCGAGGCACAGACCTGGACTGCGGTATTGAGACGGACAGTGGCGCCGAGGACGACATGGCCTGTCAGAAAATACCAGTTGAAGCAGACTTCCTGTATGCCTATTCCACGGCCCCTGGTAAGACAGTTACCGATAACAGACGTTACCTGGAGAGTCTAAACACAGAGCAAGTGTTCCAAAGGTTTCCAAGGTTTTCACATTTATAAACAGCTAAGGGGTCTGTATTTTAAGGTAACAGAAGTGTCAGAAAGTCATCTTTAAGCAAAGTTCGGCTGGAAGGTGTGCACTTATAAGAAAGTGGGAGGATGGGGTAACCGGGTGTTGGGCATGACGGAGGGCACGTATTGTGATGGGCACTGGGTGTTACGTTCAACTAATGGATCGTTGAACACTACATCAAAAACTAATGATGTACTGTATATTGTCTAACTGAACGTGGGTGGCCCAGTGGGTTGAAGCCTGTCTTTGGCTCAGGTCATGATCCCAGGGTCATGGGATTGAGCCACCCCCCCCACTTTGCTCAGCCGGGAGACTGCTTCCCGCCCCCCCGCCCCCCCACCTGCCTCTCTGCCTACTTGTGATCTCTGTCTACCAAATAAATAAATCATCTTAAAAAATAAAAAATTAAAATTAAAAAAATAAGAAAGCATAAATCCACAGTGTCCTCCATGAACTTAATGCCAGATATTATAATATACAATACAATATTATGTATTGTAATATAGGGGATGAATTGTAATCTTATGATACGGTATAGTATGTGCTGTATTGTCACATTTTCCAGGAATTCCTCGGAAGATGGGAAATAATAAAAATAAACCTGAATAGTGTGTGAGAGGGTAGAGTGGAATGGGGAGAAAAGAAATCGGTTACTCCATATTATTGCGGTTGTGTTGTACCTGTCCTCCTATAAATAAGTATCGATTGATTGTGCAATTTATTTATTACACAGCTAACTCGGGGTGACACAAAGTTTGGAAACAGAGGACAAATGTATATTTAAAGAATGTTACATTTTTAAATATGCTCAATATGATTTCTTTTTAACCTCAAGACAGTTCCAGGTAAAGCACTTCCAAACTAGAAGCAATAGATCCGAGAGTTAATCTGAGAAAAAGTACAATGGATACATTGTGTTCTCTTTTTTTTTTTTTTTTAAGATTTTATTTATTTATCAGAGAGAGATGGGGAGAGAGCGAGCACAGGCAGACAGAATGGCAGGCAGAGGCAGAGGGAGAAGCAGGCTCCCTGCCGAGCAAGGAGCCCGATGCGGGACTCGATCCCAGGATGCTGGGATCATGACCCGAGCCGAAGGCAGCTGCTTAACCAACTGAGCCACCCAGGCGTCCCCATTGTGTTCTCTTTTTTTGGAGTTTTTGAATATTCTGTAATGTCTTTATCATACTTCGTCTGGATGCCTTGTAGACAAATTTAGGACATGCAAATATGTGCATACATAAGCAGTTGATGTCTGGGGTGAATCAGTAATCTGATGGCAACATCATGCCTCTTAAAATAGTGTCTCTTACACATTTGTCCCTGCATCTTTCACATGTTTCCCTCTTCCTCCCTATGAGAAGGGAAGCCCAAACAAGAGAGCTCGCCATGATTCAGCGGGGAAGGTAGTTCACACTCTTTTTTCCTTACCAAAAGGAGAGGTGTATGCACAACGCCAACCCCACCCCCAGCAGCATCTCCCCTGAAACAAGAGGAGGTGTTTATTTCCTTTTTATGGCTGGTAATGCATGTGGATCTTTGTGCTTGTTTTTACCTTTGTGATTATACATAATCTATAAAATCAGATACTCATGGTACTTGGGTTGTTACTCTGCCTCATAGGTTACTATTCCTGGCGAAACTCAAAGGACGGATCCTGGTTCATCCAGTCACTCTGCACGATGCTGAAACTGTATGCTCACAAGCTTGAGTTTATGCACATTCTTACCCGGGTTAACCGAAAGGTAGCCACAGAATTTGAGTCCTTTTCTCTTGACTCTGCTTTTCATGGAAAGAAACAGATTCCATGTATTGTGTCTATGCTCACAAAAGAACTGTATCTTTACCACTAAAGATGGATGGTGTTTTTGGTTTTTTTATTTTATTTTTTATTTTTTATTTTTTTTAGTTCATATGCCAAGTGAGGAAATGGTTTAACTGATCCTGTATTTTCCTCTCACTTTAATCTAATCGAATACTTCACATGGTACTTTGGAACCTGCTACTTTCATAGCAATAAAACTATGAGGCTACCTCACACTCAGAATCAGGTAGTCGAAATTGAATTTAATTAGGAATAAATAAAAATGGGTAGTAGTACAATCGTTGTGAGAGGAAATGTTTCTAAATCAACTGCCCTGAAAATTAACAAGTTTCAGTGATGCTGTTATGAATTTTTAAGTAATCACGAAAGAGGATAAACACTGTAATTATAAATTTCAATGATCTTAACATGCTCCTATATGAGAGTATGTACTCTGATTTTTGTCAAACTACAGACACGCTAATGGGGAATAATATATCCTAGAATATGGGGCTCCGTGGGCAGGGTCAAAGTCCTAAAGACCTACCTTGATTTTAGAATCAGGATTTGGAGACAAGTCAATTGTATTTTTTGGTAATTTGTCTGAGAGCATGGTTTTGTGATGTTGGGCCTGAGCATGTCTTTATTGCAAAAAGTCATGTTTAGTATTGAAAAGGAAACTAATTATTTTGCCAGAGGAATTGTGAGCAAATCTCGTTGACTCTCGCCAGGAATTAAGCTAAATGCAACATCAAGAGGGGGTAGGCAGAGTTAGAACTGCAAGGTGCAGAGATGCAGCTATCCGCCAGCACCCAAATCCTGTCCTTTGTGCCTGAGCCAAATCTGTTGAGCTTCACATGCCAGCAAAATATGTGAAGAGATGTTATGTAAAAACCTCACACTGTCGATCACGCTGCTAGCAGCGTGAATTGAAGAAACTACAGGAATGCACTAAAATACAACTTACATAGTAACCAGTGAAATGCCACGAAAAACAATAAATCAATCAGCTGGGCACTCTGTCATTAGAAGATGGTCTGAGCCTGAGCAGAGACACTGTGGGCACAGCCTGTGTGATGAGGGCAGAGCCCTGGACCGGCTTTGGGAAAAGGCCCGCTAGCTAGTTTTTCCGTATGGACTAGTGTGCGTGGAAGATACCCCCCAACCCAAGGCAGGAATCTCCAAGAGAGCTAACCAACTCGGAAATTTCTGAGGTGGAAATTTTCCAAAGGTGCTAAGAGTCACAGCAGAAACCATAGCACATTTTATGGTACAGTTTTTAAGCGTGTTATTTTCTGTTGAAGTTTACAGTCAAAGGTACAAAAAATGGTAATTATAATGATGTCCCATTCATTGAATGAAAGGCCCTTGGCACGCAGGACCTTAGAAATTACCAGTCTCCCCTCTCCTCTGGTGCCTGGGGAAGCAGCCCCCACCATGGAGGCCAACCCCGCAGGCGGCCTCCCTCAGGCAGGTCCTGAGCCCTTGCTGCATCCCGAGCCTCAGGGGTTTCGCAGCTATCTCTTGCTCAAAGAAAGAAACTGACATTTATAAATGACCACTCTTTGTTTTACCTGTGGAACTTTTTCTAAGTAAATAAGGCATGTCCTGGTATCTTGAGATGTGTTCCTGTGTGACTGTTTTGTAAATTTTTGTTATGCATTTTTATTTCAAAATATAAATTTTAACGTAAATCACCAACATGTTCAAGTTTTTGTTGTTCTCATTTCTGATATGGTGCCGCTAACTCTAGTTTAAAAACAGTTTTAACCAAGATCTGGAGCTTGATTTAGAAAGCATGCAGCAGGATTTTGTCATCAAATATTTTGAGGTGGTGGCGAATTACTGAATAGGATAAGCAGAGCTTTCATCTTCCTAAGATGACCAGGATGCCAGGAAGGACAGCAGGTCTGTAGAGACCACAGTCCCTAAATATGACCATGTTTTTGCTTGTTTCCTTGCTTTGCAGAATAGTAACAGCATAAAGGACATTTTCCACCACATGCATTTTAAGTGGGGCTAATAGAAGGGGAAAAAGAACTTGGGAGACATGTATGTCAAACCACAATGTCCCTAGTGGCCACCCTGGGAAAGTGTTCCCTTAAATAACGTACTTAGAAAAGGAGTATAACAAAGTGCAAACGTGAAGTTTTAAATTCCTTCCAGTGTTTCTATAATGAACATGGAATAGTTTTTAAGTCAGAAAACTAAATTAAGGGCGCCTGGGTGGCTCAGTGGGTTAAGCCGCTGCCTTCGGCTCAGGTCATGATCTCAGGGTCCTGGGATCGAGTCCCGCATCGGGCTCTCTGCTTAGCGGGGAGCCTGCTTCCTCCTCTCTCTCTCTCTCTGCCTGCCTCTCTGCCTACTTGTGATCTCTCTCTGTCAAATAAATAAATAAAATCTTTAAAAAAAAAAAAAAAAAGAAAACTAAATTAAATGATCCGAACTGGGAATAGGGGATTCCTGTTTTCAGGGAATAGAGGGTGGCATGAATAACTTTTTAAAGACTCTTTAAAGCTATAGTTCTATAATGGGTTGAGAAAATGAGTCCATTCTAATCTCACTACTATCTAAAGAAGTTTGAGATATTAAAAAGGAAAAAGCCAGCGATTCATTAGAAAAATGGACCAAAGGCATGGACACAGTTCACAGAAAAGGAAAGACCAAATGTCCCTAACACTCAGGTAAAGTGCTTAATTTCCATCGTAATAAGAGAAAAAGCAAATTAAAGTAAGGTGTCATCTGTCCTCTGTCAGATCGACAGAAGCCCTGAAGTTAGATACCATTCTGTGGGCAACACAAGGAGATACCTCCTCCCACTGGTTGGTTTGCAAAATGGTGTAATTCCCTGTGGAGGAGAATCTGGCAATATTTAACCAAATTTTATGTTCTTCATTTCAATCTACTTTTTTTGAAATTCAAGCTACCCATACATCTGTCCATGCACAAAATTTTAGGTACAATTACTCATCACAACATTGTTTTCATGGTTTAAAAAAAAAGGCAGCAACCCATTTATAAAGAAGGCAGGTTAAATAGACTGTGATACGTCCACATAATGGAACATGATTTGCTGTAAAAAGTGGGGAGGAGTCTGCTTAACCAATAGGTGAAGATCTCCCCTATGTATGATTAAGTAGAAATGGGTGAAACCGAACACATAGGTAATATGCTCTATTTTGTGTAAAAAGGGAGGACAGAGTTAAGAATGCATTTGCTGGGGCGCCTGGGTGGCTCAGTGGGTTAAACCTTTGCTTTCGGCTCGGGTCATGATCTCAAGGTCCTGGGATCGAGTCCCACATCGGGCTCTCTACTCAGCAGGGAGCCTGCTTCCCAGCCCTCCCCTGCCTGCCTCTCTGCCTACTTGTGATCTCTGTCTGTCAAATAAATAAATAAAATCTTTAAAAAAAAAAAAAAAGAATGCATTTGCATAAAGAAACACCAGGAGGGTTTAAAAGAAGAAGAAGAAGAAACTAATAAAAATGCAAATGGTGGATGGGGTCGGGGATGGAAGTGAGATTTCACATGTGTTCACTTTCCTATAAGACTTCAACTTTCTGGAACCATGTCAGTGTATTACCTGTGTCAACTGAGAGAAGAAGCAGAACTGAATCAAACAAACATTTATTTTGGGTCTCAGAATTGCAATTTGGGAGTACACGTTAAGGTAGCAACCCAAATTTTGACCCACTAGGAAACAGAAGTCAGGGTTTATTAAAGAGAAAAGGGAATGCTTGTCTATGTTGGCAAAGAATTTGGTTGATGTTGGCAACAGAAAACCAATCTTGGCTAACCATAATTGCTTGCGAAGGCAATCACTGAGCAAAAGTTCATTCCTATACCAGACTGCAGGTGTTCATGCAAAGTCCTGGGAATATTGGCTGTTTGGCCCAGTGTAAAAGTCCATGTTTCCACTCCGGGAGGAGTGTGCATAAGGCCCACCTTAATGGCCTCCCAGCTCCATGTTAAAACCCACTGATATAAATGACTCCTTTTTATTGTACCTTTCAAGCCTTCAAAAATGAAATTTAATCAAGGGGAGGTGAGAGGGGCACAAAACTTTCTCAATGATGAGAACACGGATTGTACATGAGGAGTACAGAGGGGAGGGGTGGAGAAGGCACCATACATTTCCAAAGCCACATTAGATAATTTTGTTTAGCTCACTAACTTCTTTGTCTCAGCCACGAGGTATTAATTGAGACATCATAACATATTAATATTAGAACTTGAGCCCAAGATCATTCTCGGGATTTTGTTGTTGACGGAACAAACAAGTATTAGTTTCCTGGTTGATTTTTCTACTTGTTCCATCCTTATCCTTTGCAATATGATTATAAGTATCCTTTAAAATATGATTATCATTAATTATCACATGGTAAGCAGGCCAAGAAATATTCACAAGACAATTTTCATGCCCAGAATCTCTACCTTTTACCACCCTGATAATGAAAGACCTAACAAGTACCATATGACTTCACTCAAATGTGAAATGTAAGAAACAAAACAAAGGAACAGAAGTGGGGGAAGACAAACCAAAAAACAGACTCTTAACTGCACAACAGACTGGAGGTTAACAGCGGGGAGGTGGGTGGGGTGTGAGAGAAATGGGTGAAGGGGATTAGAGTACACTTAACGGTGAGCACTGGGTAATGCATATACTTGCTGAATCACTATACTATACGCCTGAAACTAATGCAACACTCTATGTTAGTGATCCTGGAATTAAAATTTTTTTTTAAATAATGAAAAGATGGGGCGCCTGGGTGGCTCAGTGGGTTAAAGCCTCTGCCTTTGGCTCAGGTCATGATCTCAGGGTCCTGGGATAGAGCCCCGAATCAGGTTCTCTGCTCAGCAGGGAGCCTGCTTCCTCCTCTCTCTCTGCCTGCCTCTCTGCCTGCTTGTGATCTCTGTCTGTCAAATAAATAAATAAAATCTTTAAAAAATAATAATAATGAAAAGACCTGAAGAACTGAGGTGCTTAGGCATCTTCAGGAAAGGCAAGCATCTCCCTTTCAAGAAAACGTTTTTGCCAAGTTTAAGTTTGGTACAAAAAGCTATTAAGGAGTGTGTCTGGGCTGGAAGAGTCCTTGTCTAATCTGCTCCTTATGCTTTGGTTTTATGTGACTTAAATATAAGCCTGGGGACCCGACAGCCCTCCCTTCGATGGGTCCTGAGTGTTGAGTGCTAATTCACTGATTTTACCAAAGAATTTCCAAAAACCCATTTCTGCCTGGAAGGTTGAAGGAGAGCATTCAGAGGGTCACTGTGGCTGGAGGAGAGTCAACAAGAGAGGTGGGTGGGTGGGGGAAGGAGGGGGGGGTGGGGAGGTCAAGGAGATCAAGAGTGGCCTTGTAGTTGCTTTGCCTAGAGATGGCACTGGGGGGGAATGCACACCAGAAGAGGAAGCTCCAACCTTTGAACAAGGAAAGGAGAAAAAGGACCATTCAAGTCAAAGACGGGAAAACCGTATGGGCTGAGAAAGCTGTGGGAAGAAACTTTCCAGAGGAAATGTGACAAGCCACTGAGAATTCAGAGAAAAGGAAGATTTTAAATATGCATTGGCTTTGTGAGGGCAGGTTTTATAGGTGATCCTGACAAAGGGGACCCTGCAAATACAGAGACGGAATCCAGCTTTGAGTGGACTGATTCATTAGTGGAAAGCAAAGAAGCAAATAACAAGTATAAGAAACTTGAGAAATTGGCTTTGAAGGACAGGGAGAGAGAGAAGGAGTAGCCAGAGCAGTAAATGAGTGAGGGTAAATCAGAGCATAATTGCGGGGAAGAGGAAAGACTTTTTTTTTTTAACGGGGAAAGTGTGAAGCTGGATGCTAATGAAGCCAGGTGTATCGTTTTTTGTGGCAAGAAGTTCCTTTATAACAGCCTCTGTATGTTCTACAAAGTAGACGACAAGGTCTCTGCTCGGAGTTAGGGAGGTGATCAAGGCATCAAGGAAAGTTTGCAACAATCGTTGTCAAGAGCAGGAGAGTGAGTTGACCAGAGAAGCTCGGTAAGGTCGCTGGGCAGTGCCGAGGGTCCCCTTGGCACCGGTGATTATGAATCAGGTCACAGCGGCACCAGCCTGCCCCGTGGTGTGATTTTACTTGGTTACACTCAGCTGTTTGGGTATTGGTGTGTGTTGGCTTTATCCAACTTTGGGCCTTTGCCCACATTTATATGAAAAAAAAAAAAAAAAGAATACAGAGGACTTCAGGATGCTGAAAAATGATTTACTGAATGGATGAACCATGGAATCTAAGCTGGCCGGAGAGGGGAGTGAAAACAGAAGGGTGACAAATGCAGGGGGTAAGAACAGTGGTCCAGAGCCTGATGGTCCTGATAAACTTGGATGAAATGATGAGACATTATGGTCAGAGAGTGAGTGGAAGGTGGGGCAAATCTGATCCTGAAAAAGATATGACTGAGTAGAAGGATGAAGTTGCTTAACCCAGAATTTTGGAAATGAGGTCATGGAACTAAGAGGTGAGAACGTCAGGTGTGTCCCCAGGCACGTGAGCACTGATTTGCTGAAATGAGAGTCAATATGAGAGAACATGGTAATAAGGTAATGTTAGATAATCTAGTTGTGTTTACAACCTTGGATTTTATGGAATTAAAGATATCCAACTTTTGTTCTTGCCAAGTAAGAACGTTCTCTAGAACACAACCTATTATCACCATTATTTGTTTTTAAAAAAAGATGTTTTAACTCCCCCCAACTTCTCATTTTCCACCTCCCCCTCCAAATAAAGAAGGACACAATCTCAGATTAAAGGACCAATACTTTCCCAAGAAAAGGTGGTATGCTCATTATACACACACATATGCACACGTTCTACTATCTTCACTTTTCTCAGTTGGCCAGGATCAAACTTCCTGCACGTTGAAATGGTCCATGTGATACTGTGATTTATAATAAGAAATAGGTGTTTGGTCTTCATCCCTGTTCTGACACAGAGCTCCTAAAAACCTTGGGATTTCCTAAATGATAAGAGCGATAAAGGTGACTTTTATAATGACAATGAGATAACTTTTGGAAAGCCAGGTAACCTAAGCATGGGGGCTGGTTGCCAGAGGAGCCATGTGATAAGAAGCTTGGAATTTTCATCCTCCCTGTCCTTGGTCTGACCCCTGGGGAGGAGAAGGGAGCTGCAGGTTGAGTTCAGTCACCAGTGGCCAATGACTTAATCAATTACGCCTATGTAATAAAGCCTCCATAAAAACTCACAAGAAATGGGTTCAGACAGTTTCCAGGTTGGTGGACACATGGAGACGTGGGGAGAATGGTGCACCCAGAGAGTACAG
Organism: Mustela nigripes; assembly: GCF_022355385.1. Taxonomy (NCBI): domain Eukaryota; kingdom Metazoa; phylum Chordata; class Mammalia; order Carnivora; family Mustelidae; genus Mustela; species Mustela nigripes. The sequence goes on along the minus strand of NC_081574.1, from coordinate 14,554,337 downwards.
AAGCTTTGCACCCTTTCCCCATACCTTGTCCTATGCCTCTCTTGTGTCTCTTTCTGAGTTATATCCTCTTATAATAAATTGGTAATCTAGTAAATAAAATGCTTGTCTGGGTTCTGTGAGGCACCCTAGCTAATTAATGGAACCCATTAGAAGGGTATCCCACCAAAGGCACCCATAAGGGAATCATTGGAACCTCTGATTCATAGACTGTCATCAGAAGCACAGGTGACAATCCGAACCCACAACTGGCATGGGGAGACAGTGGCTATCTTTCAGGACTGAGCCCTTACCCTGTGCCATAGGACACTCTCTCCAGGTAGATAGTGTCAGAATCAAGCTGCATTGGAAGACACCATGAGAGTGTCCAAGAATTGCTTGATGGTGTGGGGGAGAAACCTATACATGTTGAAACTGGTATCAGATCTGAATCTTTGATGTAGCATTTGAGAAGGGCTACTCTTACTCTAGTCCAATAAAGTTCTACTTGCTACCTGAAATAAATCTGTACTCTTAAAAGTGTCCTTCCATGATGAGACTTCAGCAGTGAGACATGGCAGTGACTAGAAATGGCCCAGAATTGTCTTTTAACAGAAATCTTGTGACCAAAGATCCTCCACGTACACTGTTACTATTTCATCATTGTTAGTGATTTGCCAGAAATTTCCATAGATTAAAATAAAAGATTCCAATTTAAGTCTTCATTTCTTTTCCAATCTATCCAACTTATCAGTTAATCCTGAGCAAGAGAAAAAAGTGAATTTTGCTGTGGGAGGATCTCAATCAGTCCGTTTCTTAGATGCAGGGGAAATAATAAATCACAGATGTAAATCATATATGGCTATTAGGAAGGAAGATATCTGGGTCCCAGTCTTAGTAGGCCACTAATAGTAGAGTGATTGTGGCCAAATTACAACCTGTTTCCTAGTGTCCACAGGCGTAAAGTCAAGGGTTTCTAAAGACTCTCGCAGTACTCACATGGTATGTAAAAGTAAGTGGTGCTTTGGCCATGCCTAGAGAGAGCTCATAACCTTTCAAATTTGGTAGGCCTCACAATCACCATGTGAAAAAGAAAATACCAGGGTTCCATGCTTGGAGATCCTGCTTCAAGAGGTCAAGGACAATGGGGTCCAGGAATCTCTGTTCAACAGGCACTTTGGGTGATCCCTGGATCTTTATTGGAGAAACTCTGTTGGGGGCCTATTTAATGATCCTTGGTCTTACCCATGAATTGAATGAGAGGAAAATCTTGGCCAACACCTGTTCTGCTATTTCTTCTTTCAACTCAGATTTGGACTTAAGACTGTCATCTCTCTTTCTCTCTTACTCTCAAGATGCATATGGAAGTTCTGTGACTAAGAACTCATCACAGTACCTGTGGGCAGTGTAGGCGGTGATCATTCTCATTAGCTAAAAATGACTGGCCAGAGCAGAAGCAGCCTGGTGAAGAGGGATGGCCGGCAGAAGAAGCCATGGTAGGAGAGGGGAGAGGTGATCTGGGTTTGGAGGCTCAGAAGATGGTGGCAAGCCAGGGAGGAAACAAAACTTAATATTCTATAACCTATCCATATCTAATAGTCTCTAACAATCTTATAAAGAAATAAGTTTCTTATAGTATTTCCAGATCCTATTGTTCATTTATAGTATTTATTTCCAGGCCTTCAAGGTTTTCAAGACCCTTTCCCATTTTTAACGTTTAAAAAAACCTGATTCTGCTCAAAACCCGAGTGTGTGTGTGTGTGTGTGTGTGTGCGCGCGCACACACGCACATTTGTTGTTGTTGTTTGTTTCTAATATTTAATCAGAATATCATACAGTCAAGAAATTATAGCTCCCTATTTAGGCTACATTTAGCCAATTTAGCCAATGCTGCCATGTCTCTATTTTGAACATTTTGCCTCCAGAGCCATTGTTGTCAGTGTAAATTCAGATGGAAGGGTTGAAAAATAAAATTTGTAAGTGGTGCCTATTGAGAGTTTCTACTATTTAAAAATCTGTAAGAATGAGTTGGACTACCACTAGGGAGATGGGTAGAGGCAGTATATGAACTGAAAGCCTGTTCTGCACCTGTGCATTCTCACCCTGCCTTCCCCATCTCTTGCTCCCCCACACCCCCCCATAGCTTCCTGTCTCCTGCTATGAACTTGAGACTTTGGAGTGAGGAAAAAAAAGAAATCAGATTTGCCTGGCTTGTGCATATCAGCTATGGTCTGATTCAATACTTCCTTGAGCCAACCCAGGCTGATACAAAATTTAAAGACTTTAATTAATTAATATTCCATCCTTCTATTTTATTTTCAGTTCTTTATCCCTCTTGATCGACTTGTTAGCCTTCTGAAAACATTTTTTTCAGAAATCTTTAATGTGAGAAATTGAATATGAACTTTCTAAATATCTCTTTCTGATGTTTGATCCAGTCAAATATCACTTAAATTTCATTTGAATTTCTAATATTAGTATATAATCATACACAATTAGGATCTGACTTATCCCTGCTCTCTCCCTCCCCTATCCTGCATTTCCTCATACACCCTCAAGCATAGAGCAGAATTGGAAGGTTGAGACGGTTGAACCAAAACAGTGGTTTGATTTATCCAATGAGAGCCTAAGAAAAAAAGCTATAATACATTCATATCCTTAAGGTTAACCACTAAAACTTTTAAATTATTTGTTAGAGAGTCTCTTTACAAATTTCTCCTTAAAACTCAAGTCGCTGGTGGAAGCTTATTGTGAAAGTTCATCTGTGAGAGCCTTAAGGTCATCTACATTGTGCTGAAGAACTGATTGATGGACATGTCCCTTTAAGTCACTGCATTGAAAGAGCTACCTTAGTTGGAGTGTGGCATAATTTCAAATTGTGTCAAGCAAATTCCAGGAAATGTTAAGTTGACATGTGCACTATCTCTGGAGGTATTATGGTTGGTGGGCAACCCATTTTTTTTTCCAGCATATGAAACTTATATTGGAACTATGACTAAGAAATATTTTTCGCAGAACATAGTCACAGTTCATTTCAGTTCAGAATTCCCCATCCCCACTCCACCACCCACATCCACACCTTCTCTGTTGGGTTTCATGTATTTAAGCACTGGTTCTATTGAGCTAACAAGCTACTTCTTCCCCAGTCTGAACTACAGTTTCTCCTTCTCTAACATGGGGGCCATAATATCTCCCTACCAGTAGGAGTGATAGGAGAATTTGTTCAAAGATAATGACAGAGGAGTTCCTTGGTGGCTCAGCTGGTTAAGTGTGACTCTTGATTTCTACTCAGGTCATGATCTCAGGGTCATGGGATGGAGCCCCACACTGAGCTCTGTGCTGGGCATGGAGCCTGCTTGGGATTCTCTCTCTCCCTCTCTCCCCAACCCCCAACTTCCAGGCATGTGTATACATGCTCTCTCTTTCTCTCTAAAAACAAAACAAAACAAAACAAAAAAACAGAACAACAAAAAAGATAACGACAGAGAAGTTGTCTGATAAATTAAAGCACAGTAGAACCATGATAGGTTATTTAGATATCCATGAATTTGCTGCCATTGAATATGTCAATAGAACTGGGAAAACTACTTTATTTACTTGTCAACACATACAGCTCTCAACTTTATGCCCTCACTCTTCTAAGTGGTTTTAAATATTAACTCATGTAGTGCTCTTATCAACCTTACAAGATAGCCCCAATTTACAGAGCAGGAAACTAAAGTAACTTGACCAAAGGCACAAAGAACTAAGGAGCATAGCCAAGATTTTGAACCCAGGAGTCTAGTTGTAGGGTCTACCCACTCAACCATGATGCTGAGCTACCTTGAGAGAGATCCTGCCTGCCTGCCTGACTATGGCAGCCACATTAGCAGGTTCAGTCTTGAATTTGCAGACAGTCCCTGGGGAATTTAACATTTTTATTCAACAAATATTTATTGAGTATTTATAATTTCTTTGCCAGGCACCGTGCTAGGTACTAGGACTATAAAGATAAAAGACTCCCTTGTGGAGTTAGTGGTTGTTGAAAAAAACAGGGAACACCTGATAAGAGGCTATTTCCCTTCCTTTCAAGTCAACAAAAGTAAGCTGAGTCAAAGAAAATTCCAGAGCATGTGAAGTCTAACCTCCGCCCATCCTAAGTAGCCTTTGATTAGCTTCCCAATCTCTACCTATTTATCTGTCAAAAAAAGAAAGCAAAGCAAACCTGGATGACTCAATAGTTTAAAAACTGGGATTGCTTCCAGCTGATCCTAGGGCAGGTCAACTGACTGATCTTGGTATAGCCTCCTTCCCCCAGACTGCAGAGAACCAAGGCCAAGCTAAGTCAGAACAGGTCAGCTTTTGAGGGACTGCTTTTACCACCCATGTGAGGTGCATATGGTACACTAGTTCTAGAAAGAATGTTGATTTCCTCACTGGGTTTTACATGGTGAGTGGGTATGGAGGAGAATGAACATCACAACATCGAAACACGTAAGAAAAGAAGAAACCAGCCATTTGTCCTCATTGCTAACAAACCAGTGTATAGATGTACAGAAAAGGAGTATATTACTGACTTCATGTTACTGTTTTAAAGGAAAATAGCCATCAAGGTCAAGATAATACAGGCAACATTTATCATATATCTATTCTCAGGAAGTATATGGAAAAACAGCAAATGAACTAACAAGGGTTTAGAATACAGATGGGTGCTCAGAAAGGCCTACTCAAATAGGCACATTTGAAAACTCCTTGGGTGGGGGCGGGTCACAAATCTCTTCCCACTGACATCCAGTTAGGACTTGGGCTGTGGATAAGAAAGTCAAGCTGAGGGGGGAGGAGTGTGACTCCAGGTCACAACACTTTGCGTGATCTCTCAGGCCCCACATTCGCCAATTACAGAGGCTTTACCTAGTGGACCTCATGGGGGGAAGCTCACCTCCTCATAGCCCACTTCATGCAAAGCCAATGCACTGTGTCTGTGTGCAACGCATGGAGTCTCTGGAGGGATCCTTGGGCCCTCCTGGCTGGTGATGCATAGAAATACCTGCATTCCTAGCCCTATCACCACCATTTGGAGGCTTCCTTATGCAGGGGGCAGGGGGGGTGGGTCATGGTTGAGGCATTTTTCAGGCACCTCTGCAGAGAGCACCTTCTAGAGTTGGGGGCAGGGGGACCCTGAGCTCTGAGTCACTCTGACTCAGTATTCAGTATTTTCACTCCTACTCTTCCCCAGCTCTCTCCACCCCCTCCACAAACTGGCAGGAGCCTTTTGTCTGGGCTTCCTGTTTGTGCTGGCCCTGTTCCAGGGTGAAAAATAAAACACTGGGAGAGCTAGTGCTTCCCCAGTCTGCCTCTTCCTCCTCCAACCCAATAAGCATTTAAAGGCTCCATGGTTACTCTCACTTTGGCTTGTCCTAATTGATCACCTCGATGCCTTTGGCTCTCTCCAGCTCAGCTCTGGCCAGGCAGGAGGCTCAAACAAGAGGTTATTTTTCAGTTGTAATTGAAAGGTAAGTATTTGGACCGAGGTGACCCTGATGCTGGGGCAGCCCAGAAAGTAGACCCAAACCTAAGCCAACGATGCCTCTAGGCTAAGAAATTCAAATCTAAGGCCAACCAATCACAAACAGCCAACTTTTCCAAATAAGGCAACTGTTCAAGCTAGACCCAATCAAGCAATTTCCGTGCTTTGCTTCTCTGCCTTTTCTATGCAAGTCTTGCCCCGAGGCCCCAAGGGGCTCCTAACCACTTGTGGTTTTCTGCTGCCTGATTCAAATCCATTTCTACTCAAATAAACTCTTAAAAATGTAATATGCCTCAGTTTATCTTTCACCAGAATATCCTACCAAAAGTAGCCAAACCACCTTCAAGAAAAAAGCCTGGTCAACTGCTGCTGCTTTTCTCTGAACTGTCCTCGTGCCTTTGCCATCCTGATAAATTCATCAGTCACATCAGTTTCCGCTGAACTGCATCACTACTTGTCAACCAGAATGTTCTCGATGACATTCAACTGAGGAAATTTTCTAGTGTACAAATAATCAGTATCAGTAATTTTTTCAAAGCACGACGTGTGAGAAGAGTCGGTGAAATTTTGTACCTCTCAAAGTCAGCTGCACCTGGGACCACAGAGGAAGGTTAGTTGGCTGTTTCCTGAATGCTGTTGGGACAGGTAGGGTGTCCATGAGTCTGCTCTTCCTACAGCTACTCTGATGGGGGAGGTATTGTGGGAGTTTTCTCTTTCAGGGTGCCAAGCAGGAAATGGGGAGCACTCTTAAAAATTAACTTCTCCTGGGGCTCAAATTAGCAGCTGATTAGATAGAAAGGCAAATAACCTAGGTGAAAGAGAAAGCTATACCTTCTGGTTCTTAGATGACTTTGACCTAGAACTGTGTATGTTAAAAAAACTAAGCGGCAGGGGTGCCTGGGTAGCTCAGTCAATTGGGGCACCCGACTCTTGGTTTCTGCTCAGGTCTTGCAGTCATGGGGTCGAGCCCCACGTGGGGCTCTGCACTCAGCACAGAGTCTCTCAGATTCTCTCTCCCTCCCTCTTCCTCAGATAGATAAATGAAATCTCAAAGAAAGAAAGAAAAAAGAAAGAAAGCTTTAATAAATACGGGAGTTTGCTTTAAAGTGTCTTTAATCCCAAGTATGAGAATAGTGAGAAAGTCTAGGGTGGCATGGCCCTTGGCGAAAGAGGATATCACTCCCAGGGGCAAGCAGAGCAAGGAAGGATGCCATGGTGATGTGGGTGTGTTTGTGTGTGTGTATGTGTGTGAGCATGAGCACATGCCCATGTGCATGCACACTGGCTCGGAGGTTCAGTTCACTGGGACAGCCTCCATTCTGTGGGTCTACAAACTAACTTCAGCGCTCTGTTAATAAATTGAGTCACTTGAACCTCAGTACTACTTGGCAGTGGAAAACTCATCAATCTAGGGCACACTTGCTCCAGTCAGTGTTAACTCAGCCAATTGGGGGCTCTCTCCTTGCCTAGGAGTTTGCGAAGCATTGTGTCATGGAGGGAGGAAGAGGTTGGATGGTTGGAGGTAGGTGGTCCTCCATTGTCACAGGGGCCTGTGACAGTCCTGCTGAGACTTACATCATTTTGCTAGGTTGTCCTCATCACTTCTGCTCTCTGGCATCCGTGGAGATATCTGCATTCCCAGTGAGCTTCTGCTTTCGTGGTTTATTCTGCTGCTACTCAATGTCCTTGAATCCCTGAGGCCCCTGTAGGGGAAGAAAGATCATTTTCCCTGTAAGCTTCTGAATGCTTGGCTGAGACCCTTGTGATAAAAATCAGATTAAAAGAAGAAAAAAACAAAAAACAAAAAACAGAAGTTTACTAACATGTATACCTCATGTGTAAATGGAAGCTACCCAGGGAAAAGAAGGTGATAACTCCTTGAGATGGCTTAGCCTCTGGCTTAACTACCATCTTCAGCTAAAGAAAAAAGAAAGAAGAGTGAGGTGGGCTGGTTATGTGGGAGGTTATCAGGAAAAACAAGATAAACAAGAGTAAGGTTGTTACACAGATTTAAGTCTGTGCTCCCTCCATCAGTCAGTCTTTTATGATTAAGAGTCATCCTTCATGGAGTGCTGAGTGTGGTGCATAAACAATGAATTCTGGAACACTGAAAAGAAATTTAAAAAAAAATTTTTTTTTAAAAAGAGTCATCCTTCTCTTTTTGGTACAGAGGGAGACATCCTTACAAGTGGAGGTTTCCTTTGTAAATCCAAATTTCTCTTGAAAAAGAGTAACTTCTTCTCCCTTTTCAGAGCTTCTCCTGTGTCTCGAAATAATCCTATGTGACTCAAAATAATCCTATGCCAAAGAGGCCCATTTGGGGATGGCATGTTTTGCACCCCTCAAAGGCAACTGCACCTCAGACCACAGAGGAAGGTTAGTTAGCTGTTTCCTGAGTGCTACTGGGACATGCTACATGGGCGTCTGTGAATCTGCTCTTTCTACAGTTACTCTGGTGGGTGTGGGGGGGTTGTTATTGTGGAAGCTTCTCTTTCAGGGTTCCAAGTAGAAAATGGGCAGAACCCACACCAGTGACTCATTCTGATACTCTCCTTGCTAGGTCTCTTCCCTCCTCCAGCTTGGAGGACTTGGACCTAGTGGCAAGGAGGCAGGGGAGGGAAGAAGCAGATCAGTCCTCTCTTTCTGTGTCAGCTTCAGCCATAGACATCAGGACTCGAGAACATAATGCCCTCTTTCTTCTGCTGCGACAATTCTCCTTGGGGACACAAAGATCTCATGTCTAATAGCCAAAATGGGCAGTATGGGAATAGGGATCATAAGAGAGTAAAAGCAAGTGGGGATGATGAAGATGGGAATGCATCAGTTAATATTGCCTACTATCATTTTGCCACATGTGCATATAATAGTAGCTAGCACTGTTACACAATTTTTCCACGCCAGAGGCTTTACAAGCATCATCTCCTGTAGTTCTCCTATGAATCTGATGAAGGGGGTATTTTTTTTTTAAGATTTTTATTTATTTGACAGATCACAAGTAGGCAGAGAGGAAGGCAGAGAGAGAGAGGAGGAGGAGGCAGGCTCCCTGCTGAGCAGAGAGCCCGATGTGAGGCTGGATCCCAGGACCCTGGGATCATGACCTAAGCCGAAGGCAGAGGCTTTAACCACTGAGCCACCCAGGCGCCCCGAAGGGGGTATTCTTTTCCTAATTTTGTAACTGAGGAAATGAAAGCTGGGAGGTTGAACAACTTGCCTAAAGTCACACAGTCCGTTGGTGATGATGCCCGAACACAAACCCAGCTATTTCTGACTCTAGATTCTTGACTCTTTCTACTACTTCTCCAAAAGATACAAATCAAAAATCTAGCAGAGAGGAGAATCTAGCAGAGAGGAGGCATCTGCAAAGCAGATTGTGAGAAACCCCTATCCTGATTCTTAGAGCTCTGGCCTCTTGAGATAGCGAAGCAGCACAAGCAAGGAGAATCCGTCCAGTGGATAGAGGCTCAGGAAGGACCAAGCCCTTCCTTGAGAATGGCTGTAGGAAAGCACAGAAACATAGATGATCTCAGATCCTTAAAAACAGTCTGAACAAGTGGCAGAGACTTATTTTCCAGAAACTGCCTTCAAGAGAACCAAGAACTATACGGCATCATTTTAAAAAGCCAAACTAAAGAAGGGTGAACAAATCCCAGAATAGAGTTGGAATGCTACAGATCTGGGGAGTCTACTCTGGCTACAAATGGGAAGATACCTATTCATAGTTTTCTTTTTTATATCCCTGATTTTCTATCCAACTCTACTCTTCTCTCACCTGTCACCAGAGGCTCCAGAAGGCAAAGGAGCAGTGGCTCCTGGCATTGGAGTATCAAAGCCAGGAGCTTCTGTCCATCATGGCACGTGTGAGGAGCAGCAAACATATATGAGCAAGGGGACCAACGAGGAATGTTTTGTCTACAAGGGTTGCTCTAGGCAAGGAGTAAAACTACATGAGCACACCAGAGTCAAGCACTTGGGAGGTGGGGGACCATGTGGCCCTTGGGAACTCAAAAACAGAGTGGAGGTGAAGAATAGGAAGGAGACTGCAAACGATAGCTCGCTGACTTTGGAGTCATCAAGATCTGGCCATGAAGCCTGACCTTTTGCTCATCAATGACATGACCTTGGGCATCTTGGTTAACCTCCATGGACATCAGCTTTCTTATTCATAAAAGGATTCTAACAAATATTATCATCCTTGCACAGTGGTTGTGAAGCACACAGATTAGGACCTCACAGGTGATGGGTCCTATCCTACATCAAGGGTCATGTACTACCACCTAATACATCCTCCATGGTTTCCATCAGATCCTTAGAGCTCATACCAGGTTGGACTCTCTGCCCTGGCATGTGCAAGGCCCTGTGCTAGGGTTGTAAAGTCAAAGGGCACAAAGCTGGGTGGAGGAGATGAGTGCTGAACGGCTCCTGCTCTATTTGCTTTCTGCTGCCGCAGACCCACTTACTACAAGCTTAGCATCTTTAAACAATATGCATTTATTCTCTCAGCTTCTGTGGCCTACAGTCTGAGCACGGTTGAGCTAGATCTATGTTTGGGATCCCACCAGGCTGAAGGCAAAATGTTAGCTGGGCCCCGTATCCCTGCCCGGGCACTTGACTAGGAAATAAACCATCTCCAAGCTCATAAAAGTTATTGGTGGACTTGGTTCCTTATGGCTATAGTACAAAAGTCCCTGTTTGCCTGCTAGCCATTGACCAGAAACCACTCTCCATAGGTACAAGCCTTGGGTCCTTGCCACTTGGCTCCCTCCACAGACAGTTTCTAACATGCTTCAAGGCCAGTAGGAGGATCTCTCTCACTTCAAACAATTCTTCTCTTCAGAGAAGGCCCAGATCCATTTTTGAGGTGTTCACCTGCTCAGGTCAGTCTCACCCCAAATAATCTCCCTCTTGGTGTTGTTACATCTGTAGGATCCCTCCCCATTAGCAGGTAACCCAACCTTATCACAGGATGAAATCCCATTGTATTTCCAGATCTCACCTACACTCAAGGGGAAGAGAATCACATGGAGCGTGGACACCAGGGGGCAGAAACCAGGAGAACATAATAATTCTGCCAGCTAGACCTGCTCAGTCACACTCCACTCCAAAGGAGGACTGAGGGCTGAGTCTTCCCATGGGATGAGTAACACCTCATGGACACGCCTGTGAATCAGCAGTTGATTCACTTGGAAAATTCACAAGGTGATTTTTCTCCCTGTTAGATGGTATATAGAATCACGGCAAACATTTCAGAGATCACACCCTGGAATAATATTGTTCTTCTGGGAAATGTTTCGCCCGGGAAGCATTTCTTACCATCTCAGGTACTCTCCATTCTATCTGTCCTGCAGATAGATATCTTAAGGCTAGAGTGGGGATCCATCTATAAAATGGGCTTCGGATTACAGGTCCTGCGGCCTGAGATCTAATTTTAAAAAATACTCTCAATCTAAATATGGAGAAACTAAGGCTCAGATAGGACCAAACACTTCTGGCCCCCTGCTCTGGGCCTCTTGCAGTACTGTCCTGATCAAAATGTCGAAATGTCCACAGATCGGTCTGCCCTGGCTGTCCAAGGAGAGAAGTATCCACTAAGTAAGATTTTAGCAAGTTGTTTAATGAGTAGGTAACAATTAGAGAATTAACAAAATACTAGCCCATTTTGGGTGGGTTGAGGGATTTTTCAAGTAAAATTTAATCTCCTGCATGATTATTACTATAAAGAGAAAGAGATTGGTAAAATTTATTTTTTAATTAATTGAAATTGAATTAATGGAATTAATTGGGGAATATTTCTTTTGCATAAAGCCTTTTTTTCCTCATTTTCAATGAAAAAATTATTTTGTATTAATATTAATACGTTCCATGAGACAAGCCCACATTTTGAAAGTAAGTAACCTATAAATCTTCCAAGGTCTATCAGGATTAAAACAACTACAAAAGGATCTTGCTCATTATCTCCTATCAGTTTACTGATTGCTAACTGATCTACTGGGTGTCACCACCCTTGCCTTTCCAGATGGTTTCTTCTCTCTCTCTTTCAGGCTAGGCTTCTTTTTTTTTTTTTTTTTTTTTTAAGATTTTATTTATTTATTTGACAGACAGAAATCACAAGTAGTCAGAGAGGCAGGCAGAGAGAGAAAGAGAAGGAAGCAGGCTCCCTGCTGAGCAGAGAGCCCGATGCAGGACTCGATCCCAGGACCCTGAGATCATGACCTGAGCTGAAGGCAGCTGCTTAACCCACTGAGCCACCCAGGCACCCTCAGGCTAGGCTTCTTAAGAACCCTGGGCAGTGTGTCAATAAAGAAGTATCAGCTATGCTGACAAATAGTGGGGTTAGGCTTGAGAAAGACTTGCTGGATTTAAAATCCAGAATTCCAAAGTCAAATGGAGATTGTGGTTCTGTGCTTGTATATGAGGGGAAGACCCCAGAATCTGACCTCACTCAACCCTTCAGCTCCAGGGAATTTAAAGAGCTGGCATGGTGGGAGTACCAGTTAGATTTAGTAAGAAGTGCCACTGGCTGAGCCTAGCAATGAAAACACACTGGCTCTGGAGGGATCTTCATCAGTGTTGGTGGCAAGGACCGAAGCCAGAGCCCAAGGAAGTGAAGTAACCAGAATTCTCACGTACTGCTGTTGGTAATGCAAAATTGGACAGCCACTTGTGAAATCAGTTTGGCAGTTGCTTATAGAGTTAAATGTACGTTTACTGAATGAGCCACTCATTCCACTCCCAGGTGTTTATTCAAGAGGAATGAAAATAGATGCCCACGGAAGACTTGCACATGAATGCTCGCAGCACCTTGATGTATAGTGATCTAAATGGAAACAGTAGAAATGTCCATCAAGAGATGAATGGATACACAAATTGAGGGACAGTTGTACCACAGAAGAGTCGTTATTAAGAGTCTCATGCTCTACTGACTGAGCTAGCCGAGAGCTAAAAGAGTTGTTATTAATAAGAAGAAACAAATACCAGTACAGACAACATGGATAAATCTTAGCAGCATCTTGCTGAGTAAAAGAAGCCAAACAAAAGAGTACATATGATGTGATTCCAATTTTCACTTAAATTTTTTTTTTTTTTTTTTTTTTTAGTGAGGGAAAGAGTAGGGGAAGGGGTAGAGAGAGAATCTTAGGCAGGTTCCTCACAGAGGAACATGATGTGGGGCTCGATCTCACAACACTGAGGTCACGACCTGCATGGAAATCAAGAGTCCGATGTCTAACTGACTGAGCCACCCAGAAGTCCCTATGATTCCATTTAAATAAAGAATTAAAGCAGGCAAAATCAAAGCTGTCTTGAGAGAAATCATATCAATTCTTGCCTGAGACAGGGATTAGGGCTCTGTCAACTGCAAAGGGGGCACAAGGGAGATCTGGGGGGTAAATGAGAATACATCTTAATGGTGGTAATGGCTACACAAGTGTATGTATTTGTCAAACTCAACAAGCTGTAGTCTTAAAATTAGTGCATTCAATTGTATGTAACATTCATTATTGTATGAATATTAACCCAGATAAAGTTGATTTTTTAAACATGACCCAGACCTAGGGTTTCCACTGGAAAAAACTCTGATCTAGATCACTCTGCGTATCTCTAGAGACATCTGAAATTCATGCTATGTTTCTTAATTCCAATGTAATATCTATTTCATTGATACAAAAACACCATAGGGACCAAGATGGAGTAGACGCACTTCTCCCTACTTCTCCTGATAAGTATAGCTTAGAATGCCTAGACATTATAAAGCAAATGTAAGACTTTGACGGTGGACAGAAAAAGGAAGTCTGGGGAACAACCTCAGAACTCAGGGAATGATGTGACAGTGAATTTCCCGTGTTTTGTTTTTGTCTCATGTATCTTGGATCAACTAAGGAGGAAACTAGCCACTCATAAACACCAATGAGTACACACCAAAGAAAGAAAAAAGCTTCCAAAGAAGTCTGCTCTTTCTAGCCAAGGGACCGGGAAAGCATATGCCTAGCAATACAGAAAACTTTTAGACAATAACCACCCTACTCAAGCCAAACACCACAGAGACAACTGAGCCCCCACCCCTACCTGGCCAAAAAAGTCACCCCCCAAGCAGCAGAATTTGATGTTCTTCCTTAAGTGAGTACTTCATCTTCTAAAAACAACAACAAACAAAAAACACAAAACACAAAAAGCTGGTAACATTTTCAGTGGCTTTGGGATAACTATGGCTAATGGTGGTTGTAATACCATAAGGGTGCTTCAATTCTGAAGGAGCTAAGATATCCAGATGGCCCCAGCATCAATGTCTTCTGTGACTATTATACTGTCAGATATCTAATACAAATACGTTATTCCTCATTCTCAAACTGGAACCTTGGTGTACAAGACATAACCAGTGTTCTCTGACAACCTTACATTCCAACTGTCAGGGTGACTTGGTAACCAAATCATCTTTGGCACTTCCTAGACGGCCACTTGGTATTGCCAAAGTATTTACTTCTGCTTCCCACTACTTTGACTTCCCACTGGCACCCATGAACAAAGAAGGAATTCCAACAGTAGTTAGATGGTAGTTACACTCTCCATAATTTTGCCAGTGTAACCTCACTAGTGTCATAAGAATTCCCCATTTTTCAGGCCCACGGTATAAGAAGAACACTAAAGACAAAGAAGGCAACTTACCCTTTTCCTTGAAGGATCTTCCTAATTATTCATACTTAACCTATTCAAATAAAATGTTATCGTTATAAATGTATGCTTCAGTATTTGTATATTTTCAGGATGGAAATATCTGTCAGCCAATGTTGGAAAAGACCTTATTCCAATGTTTGAAATGCCTTGTTCATTAAGACCTAGTGAGCATTTTTCAGGACACTGTAAACAGTTTGTAAAGCTTTATAACACCAACACTGTCTCACTACCCACATTGTCCAGATCCAGCAGGAACAGTAAAAATCTGAAAATTGCATTTGGAAAAGAAACTTGCCATAATATATGTTTAAAAATGGCCCCGCCCATAGCATGAACATGAAACCTGTACTTTATAAAAGACTGACAATCTCCTCATAGGAAGTATTAATTTGTAGGACTTTGGGTCTTCCTAGCACTTCTGGCAGACTTTACATTAGTTAAATGGCGCTAGATTGGATTATAACAATATATACAAGATGCAACATTTCATTTGCAAGTAGGAAAGGCTCTACCAATTGATCCAGCTGTTTTCACATTTGGGTTCATCCATTTTCACACTGCTTAAGCCTCACTGGAAGAGGTTTTACCAAGCCCCAGTAACTAATTTGGCTGTCAAGTTCTAAGTTCTTATATCTGAAACTCCTACCTCTCACAATAAGCAAGTATTAGTCCCCCTCATTTTATAGCTGTATGCTATTAATATCTCTTTTTCTCCCTAGACACGGATTAGCAACCTATTCTCCACCATGTTCTAAATTAGTAGTGGCACCATCGTGTTCCCTAGGGTGACCTAAGGCCACAAGGACCAAAGACAGACCCGCTCCTCTAGCCTACACCTGCCAAGGAATAAATTCCAACCTGTGTTCCTGTGGACACTAAGTTCATCCCAATACAATTGGAAAGACTGAAGAAAATGTCCAAGGAAATATTTTTCAACCTACCTGTCATCAACGAGATGATAGGTCTAGTGTCCATTGAAAGTATCAGCAGCACACTACGGTGATCACACACCATGATGTTTGCTATTTTGCTGTATTGTTCCATCTGAACTTTCTGGTTTGGTCAATGAGTCATGACTAAGTGGTAAGGGGGATTCACTCTCAAAGACCAAGACAAACTCTCTCTGCTACCATGCCTTGACCTACTTTACTGTCACTGTGGTCTTCTGTTTAGGAGCTAAAAGATACAATAACATTTTGTTCCTTGAATTTTCAAATTAATATACAAGCTATTTAAATGTTTCTCAATGGTGGGTCTGTTCTCATGTGCCACAAGGCACTAAGGAAGAATCCCTATAGGAAAAGTGTCTTTCATATGACATAGGAAGTGTGACAGTTAGGCAGCAAAAGTTAAAAGACAAAACAAAACAAAACCAAACTCCCTAAATGTTATGAGTAACACAACTAGGCTAACTTCACAGAGTCTGTATTTTCCTTTTCCAACTTAGTGGAAAAACACAAAGATAACTAGCAACTAATAGATTAGTGTGCTAGGTCATTAATGAATCTGTGTTGTTAGAAGCCAGCATCTTGGGGCATCTGGGTGGCTCAGTGGGTTGAGCCTCTGCCTTCAGCTCAGGTCTTGATCTCAGGGTCCTAGGATCAAGCCCCGCACTGGGCTCTCTGCTTGATGGGGAGCCTGCTTCCCCCCCCGCCTGCCTGCCTCTCTGCCTGCTTGTGATCTCTGTCTTTCAAATAAATAAATAAAATCTTAAAAAAAAAAAAAAAGAAGAAAGAGAGAAGCCAGTATCTCATCCTATCCTAGGCTACATAAAAAATCAACCCCAAGACCTATAGAGTATAATGCCATCTTCTTTCTAGGTGACAATTACAATTAGAAGGGAAATCATGACTTATACTTACAACATGTTGCAGAAGCTGAACCCCTTGAAAAGAATGTATTCTAAATGTTCTCACCTGGATACTAACAGACAGTGAACACTACATATTTAAGAGTAGACTTGGAAAATAAATCTTGACAAACCAAATGTAAGAAATTTTTACAAAAAAATCAAATTTAAAATAAAATATTGCTACAGAGGCAACAAAGGAAATTGTAGAATAAGAAAGTGACAAGAAATGCTACAATGCATTTGTTTAAAATTCTGCTGCTTTTTAAAATGACTTAAAGGGGCGCCTGGGTGGCTCAGTGCGTTAAGCCTCTGCCTTTGGCTCAGGTCATGATCCCGGAGTCCTGGGATCGAGTCCTGCATCGGGTTCTCTGCTCAGCAGGGGGCCTGCTTCCCTCTCTCTCTCTCTCTCTCTCTCTCTGCCTCTCTGCCTACTTGTGATCTCTGTCAAATAAATAAATAAAACCTTTAAAAAAAATAAATAAAATGACTTAAAATACACAAAATAGATTAATCATAATTCTTGGTTCATAGGACACGTTGGTTCATAGTTCATCCTGGACTGTGCTTGGGCCTCTATATAAATATATTTGAATAATACTTGAATAATACAATGAATTTGAATAACCCTTGATATCTGAATAATACTTGATATTTTAATAATATTTAAATAATACAATGAATTTGAATAATACTGAATAATACAATGAGCATCTGGCACCACAGCACACAACTCAAGAATTAGAAATCTGGGGGGCCCCTGGGTGGCTCAGTGGGTTAAAACCTCTACCTTCAGCTCAGGTAATGATCCCAGGGTCCTGGGATTGAGCCCCACATCGGGCTCTCTGCTCAGCAGGACGCCTGCTTCCCTTTCTCTCTCTCTGCCTGCCTCTCTGCCCACTTGAGATCTCTGTCTGTCAAATAAATAAATAAAATCTTTTTTTAAAAAAGAAAGTCCTATTGATGTCTTTTACCAATTTTCTACCAGGTTGTCATTTTTTTTTTTTTTTTAGTGAATTCACAGGAGCTCCTTATACTGCATTGATATGAAATTAATCCTTGGTAGATTTTATGTACCACAAATATCTCCTTCCAATTTAGAGTCTGTCTTTTCATTTTTTGATGAAAGAAGTTCTTTATTTTGCTACAATAAAAACTTCATTCTCCTTTTATGGCTAAATGTCTTTTCACATCTTATTCTTCCATATTTTCTACTAAACATTTTAAAGTTTGGCTTCTGACACTTAAGTTCTTGATCCATCTGGAATTAATTTTTGTAGATAAAGATAAAAATATATTTTTCTTTTTCCCTTCATAGCCATTTTTTTCTTAGTCCTGTTTATTGAGAAGCCCCTCCTTTCCTTGTTGATTGGCCATGCTACCTATATGTCATATATATATATGATATATATATATATATATCATATACATACATATATATATATACGTGTGTGTGTGTGTGTGTGTGTGTGTGTGTGTATAATAGACTAAATAAGTGGAGGCCTGTTCAGAGACTCTATTCTACTTTACGGGCCAGTTTCTTTGGTCAGCTGGTTTATCTCTATGGCAAAACCAGGCTATCTTAAGTGCCATAGCTTCGTAGAAGTTCTGA
The DNA here is from genome assembly GCF_022355385.1 of Mustela nigripes. Lineage (NCBI taxonomy): Eukaryota > Metazoa > Chordata > Mammalia > Carnivora > Mustelidae > Mustela > Mustela nigripes. The sequence goes on along the minus strand of NC_081574.1, from coordinate 14,536,727 downwards.
TATTTGGCAGGGTAAATCTCCCCTCTTTCTTCTTTAATTGTGTCTTGGATCCTCCTGGCTCTTTTCATTTTTTCTATTTCTAGATCTAATCTTGTCAAGGCTGCTTTTTTCTCTTGGTGCTGTTTGGAACTGGTGTACTTCGACTTGATAATGCTGCTGGTAAACATTAATAATCTAAAGAATATAAAAATAAAATAAAATATTCTCTCTTCTTGGGTACCTGGGTGGCTCAGTTGTTAAGTGGCTGCCATTGGCTCAAGTCATGATCCCAGAGTCCTGGAATCGAGCCCCACACCAGGCTTCCAACTTGGCAGGAAGCCTGCTTCACCCTCTCCCACTCCCCCTGCTTGTGTTCCCTCTCTCTTGCTGTCTCCCACTCTGCCAAATAAATAAATAAAATCTTAAAAAAAAATTCTCCCTTCTCTTTGTATTGCAGAAAAGCAGGAACTCTCATGGATCATCTAGTTAGTTCTGAAAAATTGGTACGTTGAAAGTACTCACAGTCGTATTAATGAAAGATGTTTTAATTTCTGCTTAACTGTGGAGTCTCTTAACATACATAGACTTAAATAGTTATTGCTATGGTCTATGAAATGTAACCTATAACCACTACAATTCTGCAATTCTAGCTTGTTGTCTTACTTGATAATCATTTGCTCTGTTTAATAATATGCATGTTGGCATCAATACCAGTGAGGTTTCTTAGGTCATCTAGAAGCAACTTCGCTTTCATTTACCAATGTGACTGAGGCATAAGAGTAATAAATCTTTCAGCTCCTTTTTTTTCTTTTCATCACAGCATGCACAGGAAATAACATCCCTAAAACAGACAGAGATAAATGGACAACAGAGCTTGTGGCCAAGGTGAATTGCTTAGGGTTTCCAGGGCCCACTGAGCCTTCCTGATGGCTGAAAGCATCGGTCATCTCTATGTACCTAGAACACAAGCTGTCCCAGAATATAGTTCAGGATGCTCTACTTTATTCAAATGAAGAGTTGACTCTATCTCATTTTAATTAAATCAATAGATAAGCATTTACATATACTTAAGGTCTGGTTCAATTTTGTCCCTTTACAAAGCAAGTTGCTTAAACTAAAGCACAGCTCAGGCAAATGCACAGTGAACATAGGTTGAGCACATCTGTTTTCTGTGAGATAGTATTTCAAAATCCAATTAAAATATAATTAGAAATGCTAATAAAATGTTCAAACACTGAACTCATTAATTTCTACATTAATTTACCTTAATGTAGCTACCTTTTTTTTTTTTAAGATTTTATTTATTTATTTGACAGACAAGATCATAAGTAGGCAGAGAGGCATGCAGAGAGAGAGGAGGAAGCAGGCTTCCTGTTGAGCAGAGAGCCCAATGTGGGGCTCAATCCCAGGGTCCTGGAATCATGACCTGAGCCAAAGGCAGAGGCTTTAACCCACTGAGCCACCCAGGCGCCCCAATGTAGCTACTTCTTTTATTACTTTACTTTTTTAAAAAAATGCTCATATTAAAAAATATAGCAGACTAATACAGCAAAAGACAAAGAAGATGGCAAAGAACCACCTCAGCCCCACAACAAAGAAATAACCATCATTAATATAGGAAAATACCACACCATCCACCTCTCTTGGAACATATACAGATAAATAGGAAGATAAAAAGATAGATGATGGAAGCAAGGATAGAGTAAAATAAGTCTGAATAAATGGGATCATTATAATGCTAATTGGAGTAAAAGTTTTATATTTGCCTTTATTTGAAGCTTTATTGTTTGGCATACACACAATCAGTATCTCTATCAGTATCAGTATCACACAATCAGTATCTTGGTTGATTTTTTAAAATAATTACATAATGCACTTCTTTATTCCATTTAATTTTATCTTTGAAATCTACTTGAACTGTTATCCTTATCTACTATCAATATTAATATTAGCATGATATGTCTTTTATTCATCCTTTAATTTTCAACCTACTCATGTTGTGTTGGAAGTGAGTTTCTTGTACACAGTATGTAATTCAATGTTTTCTTTTTTTTATTTTTAAAATCTATTCTGCTAATCTTTGTCCTTTAGTTAGTATTATTAAACCATTTACCTTTAAAGTAATTCTTAAAACATTGGAGCTTAAGTCTGCTATTTTATTGTTTTCTGTTTGTTTCTTCTGTTTCTCTTTTCTTGCCTTCCAGTGGGATGCTTGATAATTTTCTTAGGATTCCACCTTGTTTAACTTATACTGCTTCTGAGTATGTTGCTTTGTATAGTTTTCTTAGTGGTTGCTCTAGGTATTACAATATACATACATAACTTATCACACTTATCACATGACTTATTGGTATCAGTGTTTAATTACTTCAAGTGAAGTACTGAAAACTTACTTCCATTTAGATGCTTTTACCCTCCCTCCTTTTATAATATAATTATTTCAAGTATTTCTTCTACATATTTTGAACACCAAACAGATGGTGTTATAATTTCAGCATCAACCCTCAAAAATGATCTCAGAAACTCATGCGAAGGAGAGTTCATTATATTTACCCCTATTTTTCTCCATTCCACTGTTCTTTTCTTTGTGAAGTTGCAAACCTTCTATTACCATTTTCTTTCTATCTGGAGAACTTGCTTTTATCATTTGTCAAGGGTAGTTTGCTGGTGCCAAATTCTCTTAGTTTTCTTTCATCTGAGGATGCTTTTGTTTTCCCTACCCTTCTTTCCTCAGGGTTGGTTTCTCTGGATACGATTCACAGTTTCCTATTCTTTTCTATCAGCCCTTGAAAAATGTGCCACTTTCTGCTGACCTCCATGGTTTCAGATGAGTAATCTGCTGTTTTGAGTTGATGCTCTCAATTATCTTTCTCTGATTACTTTCAGATTTGCTTGTTTTCAAAAGTTGGATTATGGTGTGTCTTGGCACAGATTTCTTTCATTTGAGATTCATTTAGTTTCATGCATCTATAGGTTTATGTATTTCACCAAAGTTGGGAAGTTTTTAGTCATTATTTCTTCGAATATTTTTCTAGCTCTCTATTCTTTCTCCTCTCATTCTGGGACCAATGATACAAATATAACTTTTGTTATTGTTTTGCAGGATCCTGAGGCCCTGTTCATTTTTTTTCCAATCTATTTTCTGGTTGAGTAATTTCTATTCACTGTTCTTAAGTACACTGCTTTTATCTTTTATCATTTCCACTCTATTGTTGAGCTCATCTGGCCAGTTTTTTTTTTTTCTTCAGTTGTTGTATTTTCCTGAATTTAACAGAAAAATAGATAACTGAAGTAAAAGTGAAACCAATGCTGGGCTTTAGAGAAATTTTTTTTCACTCCATGATAGGACAAAGCTATTCCCTCAGTTTCTTTCTCTTGGATATGGGGCATATTAGGAGGGTCATTTAGATGTTATGATATTTAGATATTATGATGGGTTCTGAACACTCATTTTTGGAGATACTCTTGTTCTTTATGATATCAAACATATCAGATCATATATTTTGTTGTTAAAATCATTTTCCTGTAAAATATTTTAAAATTAAAAAATAAAACAGCATGAAATTTTCATTAATTTAAATTATTTTCTCATTTTGATACAATAGCCAACATTCTTAGAGATCCTTGTGGTCTTGTAGTCCTAGATGCACCTGCACTACCCAGTGGCTCTGGACTCATTTTGTTGGTGAGACTGGGTCTGACATCTGGCAGAGCCTTGCCAAAGTTTTCTTTCTCTTTCATTAGTCAGCATCTCTTTCTGAAGGCTATAGCCTGACATCACACAATGATCAGTTACTTTAGGGGAACTCCGCTGTTTCTCTTCAGGTAGTTTGTATCATTAGGTATTGAGGGAGGTAGATCCTGTGATCTAACTGCATTCAATCATTTTTACCCAAAAGTTTCACATTTTCTTAAAAAGTAGAAATTTCCATTTTTGGTCCTTTCTCAGTGATAGGTGTCCAAACTAAGATATTGTTAGTTTTTGATATTTTAGAATGTGTCTGTCATTTCTTGGTTGTCATTTATTTAGGTAACATTTATCCCATAGACTACTAATTAAATGTAACTAAATCCTAATTAAATTAAATTAATCCTAAATTTTGGTCCAGTTTAGTTTAAATTACTTTCTTTTTAAATGGCTCAAAATTGCTTCCATCCTTTCAGCCAAGGTCGCTCAGATCTAAGTCTAAAATCTAAAGAATTATTCCTTTTGTTCATCTGCTAAGGATAAATATATTTCAGTCTACTTTTTACTGAAATGTGTTAATAAATTCAGATTGATGCATATTGCCTCTTTTCTACCTTCCATTTTGCATGACAAAAACATCCAAAGCTCAGGTTAGTGCATTTATTTTCTTTTCATAATACTGCTTGCTAAGATTTTTGCTGTTTGCTTCATTACCTACCGTTTTCTATTTAATTTGCAATTTGGCATATTTCAAAAGTTCACACTTTCTATTGCTTTATTCTGGCAACCCTATAGTTGCCAAGTTATTTTTTTCTTCCCTGATATCTCTGATGTTTGATGCTTTTAATAATATTAGTGGAAAAAGCCAATTTGTTGCTATAACGGGTCACATCACACTGAATGTGATGATTTGTTGAGTGTTCATTCCGGGGAAAGAACTGTGAGTTCCTTTAGCTAAAGGCCTCATTTTACTGATTTTTGTATTCTAAGGGCCTAAAACGGTGCCTGACTCATGGCTCATTTCAGTGATGTTTGCTGAATAATACCTGGGATATTTAAAACATTTTATGGCCTTGTATCTGGAGGTCAAAATTTTGATTTTTTCCAGTGCTAGTACATAAAAGGTGTTTACTCATAACTATAGTGATGTCGTTTTCATTTCTGAAGAGAAGGATCAAGCCTATAAGGTTATTGTAACGTTGACGATAAGGATGGGCCGCTGTCTATTCTTAGGTCTGTAATGTCTGTCTCCTGGATGCACCAACACCAGTGCCCACTCCTGGGTGTGCCTTCTTACCTCCACCACTGGGGGTCAGCACAGATAATGAAATCAATCCTTTTGCATCTTGCAGGATCCCTCCCCACCAGTTTACAGTACAAAATTACCCCTTAAAAACATTATTAAATTGCAAATGGTTGCATTATGCAACCCCTTAAGGTTTTAGGATTAATTTTACCAAATCTACAGAAGAGCCTAATGTATATACCAGAGGCTATAATCCTATGGCAGAGTCTCATCTATTAAGTGAGGGGTTAGTCCTTCCAGCTCTTGAGACTGATGGTTTACAGGGTTATTCCTCTCTCTCATCCATCCTATTTTTGGTTTGTAAATTGGGCAGGTAAATAGTAGATGGCTGGGTTCACTTTTAGGCCACGAGTGACTCCCTGTCACAGGGGCCAAAGTCTGGGCTCTCCGGTGCCTACTCAGAGCCTGGTAGTGAAAGCTGGTACAGAGCAAGGTCGTCCAGAGGCCAGTAGTAAACTGGCCGTAGAGGGGCTTTCTGCAATAGGGTCCCCCTAACAGGGTTAGGTTGTGAAAGAAGTGGTGTTTGTTGGTCTTATTGAAAAGCTCTTTCCCTTAAGCTTCCGGGAACTAGGCACTACGTACTATGTAGGAAGCCGATCCTAAGGCCTGGCTCTGGACAAGGGACCCAAGCAACAGAAAGCAGCTCCTGGCCTGGTCATGGCTGTGGATGGTCTGTGACCTCATTTTCTGAAACTTAAACCTGAACAACAGTATGACTAGAGGATGTGTTTATGAATCTCATGTCAAAACTTTGAAGCAGGGACTGTCCAGGAAATTCTGGTATATGCGAGCCTCGGCCCGTGGCCAGCTGTTTCAAGGGTCTCTTCGCACTTTGTCTTGCTCATTGTCATCTTTGATGTCAAAATTACTAATAGGTTTTTGTTTCTGGTCTGCTTCCCTTCCTTCTTCATTTTCCATAAGCAGCTGCCTCCATCCTGCCTCCCAATAGGCTCTGGTTGATTTGGCAAAATTTAGCCATGGGAGTAAAGCTTCATAAAAGGACTTTAGATATTCTAGTCCTTTGATTTCTTAGATGTGTCTCTTTATTCTGTGGAGTATCCCAAAAAGCAGAGCCTGAGGCACGGACTTGAGTGGGGGGCATTTATTTGGGAAATGATTCCTGGAAGCAAGAGTGAGAGAGTGAGTTAGGGAGTCAGGGAAGGAAGAGAAGCCAAAGCCAAGATAATGGTGTGTTGTGGAGGTGGCTCTCCTGTTTCTACGAGGATCTCAAAAGGGGCTCAGGGAAAGCTCTCCAGATTTGTCTACCCAAAGCAATGGGAAGCTTGAGCCCTTCCCCAACTGGTCCTGTCCTGTATGAGTTGAGATGGAGCCTCAGAGATGGGTAACTCAGAGATATTTCTGGCCTGCTTTCGTGTGTAGGCAAACTCCTACAATGCTGGGAATGGCTATGGGCCAGAAAGTTGAACTTGAGCTTATGCAGGCAACAAAAGGAAAGTCTGTGCTTCTGTGGAACTGTCCACTGGAGCTGAGCCTGAAATGGGAAGCGGGCTGAGAGGACATGACACAGTCATGTGTCAGTTGAGCAGTTGACTTGGGCAAGAAGGGCCCTGCCTGGACCTGTGCTCTAGGAGGTGCCTCTCTGGTCTTCCCTGACTGTACTCCTTCCTACCTGGAGCTTGCACCCTCTCTTCTAGAACACACTCTGGATAGTCAGGCGCCTGTCCCAATGGCCCTGAGCCTGCAGGCCCTCTTCCCTGCATCCCTCTTCAAAAGACAGACTGTGCTTGCCCAAAGGATACCCAGGTACTACTGTGGGAAGGGAGGAAGGATGTGTGGCTGGAGCTGGAATGGGCCTTAAGGAGTCCACATAGGGGGATACAAGGCCCTTACATAAGGAAAAGGGCTGGGGTAAAAGGGAAGGGGATTGGCCCAGGGCTGGGGCCAGCTTTGCCTCTGTCACCAAGGTCCTATACAGAACACCAAGGAACCTGAAAATTCTAAGTTCAACCTTGGCCTTACATGTCATTACCATGGTATGTTTGTTAAGATTTAACATAGGAGGGGCACCTGGGTGGCTCAGTGGGTTAAGCCTCTGCCTTCGGCTCAGGTCATGATCCCAGGGGCCTGGGATCGAGTCCCGCATTGGGCTCTCTGCTCAGCAGGGAGCCTGCTTCTCCTCATCTCTCTCTCTGTCTGTCTCTCTGCCTATTTGTGATCTCTCTCTCTGTCAAATAAATAAATAAAATCTTAAAAAAAAGATTTAACATAGAATAGAATGTGTTCACTTAACAAATTGTTAGCTTGATTTATAACTCATAATTATCTAGACATAAGGCAAATGTGGGCTGGAAGTCAAGTTCCATCATGTTCCAATTCTTGTGGCCTTGAACTAAGAAAAAGGAACCTTGGAAAATAGGCTTTATATGCTTGGATGATTTCATAGAATTCCCAAGTTCATTAGCTTCTGTAATGACTCACGGTTGTTACTAAAATAAACTTTATATTTAAAAAACTGGGGATATTATTTAGGTCAGCAATTAGAAGGCACTAGACTCAACATTTCGGTGAACCAAAGGATATGAATGACTAAGAGCAGGGGAATTATTACCTGAGGGTTGAATCTCAGAATATTTTAATGTGGGAAGTTTTTCTTGTTGACTCAGTGTTGGCTGCAGGGGGTGTAGGGCAGCACCAGAACCAATGCCTGTCTTAGGTAGTAAGGAATGTGGGAAACACACTGGAGAGAAATGGGCTCTGTTTTAGGCAAAGATGAATCTTACACAAAGAGAAGAATTTTAGAAGAAAAATAAAAAGGTGGATTGTGTGTTTGAAGTCAAGGGGATTGCAGAAACTGAATGGCCACAAGAAAGCACCAATTTAGCAATGTAAAACTCCATACCAGAAATTGGACTCATATTTTACAACAAATACAAAAATCAACTCAAAATAGATAAAACTTAAATGCAAGATCTGAAACTGCAGAACTCCCAGAAAAAAACACAGGGGAAAATCTTCATGACATTAGTCTTAACAATGATGTTTTTTGTTTTGTTTTAAAGATTTTATTTATTTGAGAGAGAGTGAGAGCAAGAGTGATCACAGAGGGAGAGGGAGAAGCAGACTTGCCACTGAGCAGGAAGCAAAAAGCAGGGCTCGATCCAGGATCCTGGGATCATGACCTCAGCCAAAGGCAGATGCTTAACTGACTGAGTGGCTGTCCCTGTTTGGTATTTTTTAAAAAGCTGAATATGAAGTAACAATCTCTGGGTTTATTATTATCATCATCATCATTAAATAACAGATTACAGTTACCAAGAGCTCACTATGCAACAAACTCTCTTCAAAGGCCTTTACCTGTATTGTCTCCAACTGTAAGTGTTAGGTATTATTATTACCCTCTTTTACAGATGAATGAACTAGGCCTAGAGAGTCTAAGTCATTTGACCATGGTCCAGTAGCAATAAATGATGGCACCCAGATGCAAATCCAGGTAGTTTTCTTCTAATATACAAAATTCAGTATTTTTCTATGTTCACTCTGTTAAAAATATACCTGTTTCCAAAAGGGTTTTGAAGCTACTTGAAAAAAATTTTTTTTAACTTAAAGATTTCAGAGCTTAGCTGTTAAATAAGGGATAAATTTAACATGCACTCGATGAGGACCACTGTCTGTTAGTACCGTGAGATGCTTAAGGGTGACACAACCATGAGTAGGCACAAGTTAATAATTCATACCCGAGTCACTGAGCAGATTATAACGCAAGGCAGAAAATGGCAAATATTCAAAAAGATGTACAAAGTGCTATGTTATCTCTCTGGGTTGTGGAAAGATCAGAGGGTATCTAGGAAGAAGTCTCTTTCTCCTGGGCTGGGCCTTTAAGGATGGGTAAGGTTTTGACAGTTGGAGACTGAATTTTGAGGTCCTGGCCATCTCTGTAGATTGTACTCATATGTATTTTTCTATGTAGCAAGATTTATTCTTAGCACATTTTAAAAAAAGATTTTATTTATTTATTTGACAGACAGAGATCACAAGTAGGCAGAGAGGCAGGCAGAGAGAGAGGAAGAAGCAGGCTCCTTGCTGAGCAGAGAGCCCCATGTGGGGCTCAATCCCAAGACCCTGAGATCATGACCAAAGCCAAAGGCAGAGGCTCAACCCTCTGAGCCACCCAGGCGCTCCTTCTTAGCACATTTTTAAAAAATCACTTATTGAGCACCTACTGTGTGCTCTCTGATTAGCTAGGCATTAGGGGTACAGGGAATGTATGATACAGCCTCTGCCTTCAAGTAACATATACTATGGAATAGGAAACCGGTATGTATATAAATATAATAAAATATGATAGACATATGGAGAAAGTAATCATCATTTCTATTCTATTTTATAGATTATAGAAGTATTTCTTCCCTATTCCTAAAAAAACCCCCACTACATAAACTCAGAAGAAATTTCAATCTGTAATCTTCATAAAAAATGCAGTAGTATCTGCTGGTAAAAATATTGTTTTGTAGCTATTAGAATAGGCCAGACTCTAGGGAGAAAATTATACTATTTGAGAATTATAAAAAATACTGTCCACAAATCTCAGAAAAGGAAAGAAAGTTCCATGTTAAAGGAATAAGATGACATCCAAACTGTTCTCTTGAAGCTCTAAAAGTTCTAAAAATATCTTGTGAGCATAAAGCTCCAAGTATATGACAATAAATCCTTGTGACATAAAATTGGCACTTCTCCATCCCCTTTTTAATAAGAAAAGTTTCCAAATCAGTCTCTTCCAAGAATATTCCTTTTTTTTTTTTTTTAAGATTTTACTTATTTATTTGACAGAGAGAGGGAGAAAGAGCACTTGTAGGGGGAGAGAAAGGGGGAGAGGAGAGGGAGAAGTAGTAGACCCCCTGCTGACCAGGGAGCCGGATTCGGGACTTGATTCCAGGACTCTGAGATCATGACCCAGAACCGAAGGTAGACGCTTTACCTACTGAGCCACCCAAGAGCCCCTTAAGACTATTCCTGATGGCAGCCCATTTCCAACTTTATAGTATAAGCAAAAAATATAGGTGGGAAGGGGACTAATGTGTCTTGAATGCCACCTGCTTTAAGGACCAGACACTGCCCATGGCATCTGCGTTCATCCTCTTTATCCCCACATAAACCATAGATTTCAATTTCCTTTTTGCAGATATAGAAATTCAAATTCTGGGAGAGTACATAACCTACCCAAAGTCATGCAGTTCATATGTATAAGGGCTAGAATTATAATCTGGTCTGTTTGATTCCTAAGTCCTACTCCATCTAAAGTTCCTATTTTATTTTGCAATCAATGTAACTGAGATATTTCTGCTCTAGAATAATAAGTAGGAATACTGGTCTCTATACCTTAACTTAACATCCATGGATCTGCTTTTAGTATTTATAGGTGTCATTACATTATAACAATTTGCATTTATTTGAATAGCAGGCATTGTACTATCCAATCTAGAGATCTGTGATATTCTCATATCAATTGAATGAAAGCTATTAGGTTCTTTTAGGTTAACCTAGTATATTGTTTTAAAGCAACTGCCAAACATTGTCAATTTCACTGAAAAAAGACAAAAAGATTAGCCCGTGTGGTGTCATACAATAGAAATAAGTTGAATTGCTTTGGAGTTACTACTGCTGAATTTAAAACTAGTCAAAATGAAGCAGATGTTCAGTATGGATGTTCCTCAAAAAGTTAAAAATAGAGCTACCCTAGGACCCAGCAATTGCAGTACTAGGTACTTATCCAAAGAATACAAAAATAGTGATTTGAAGGGGCGCCTCACCCAAATGTTTATAGCAGCAATGTCCACAATAGCCAAACTATGGAAAGAGCCCAGATGTCTATTGACAGATGAATGGATAAAGAAGATGTGGTATATATATACATATAGATGTGGTATATATAGATACCACATCTGTATAAGCTGATTATTTTTAAGAACAGATATATATCTATATCTATAGAAGATGTGGTATATATATGTGTGTAGTATATATAAGAAATAAGCTAAGAAATAAGAATAATAATAAGATATAATAAATATCTTTTATTATAATAATTTATTATAATAATAATTTAATTATAAATAATAATAAAATAATAAGAAGAATAAATAATAGGTGGTGTATATATATATGGGGTGTGTGTATAAAAATATATAATAGAATATTATGCATCCATCAAAAGGAATGAAATCTTCCCATTTGCAATGACATGGATGGACCTATAGGGTATTATGCTAAGTGAAATAAGTCAGTCAGAGAATGACAAATATCATATGATTTCACTCATATGTGGAATTTAAGAAACAAAACATAAACATAGCTGACGGGAAGGAAAAATAAAATAAGAAGAAAACAGGGAGACAAACTGTAGAAGACTCTTAACTCTAGGGACAAACTGAGGGTTGCTGGAGGGTAGGTGGTGGATGGGGTAACTGGGTGATGGGCATTAAAGAGGGCACGTGATATAATGAGCACTGGGTGTTGTGTGCAATTGATGAATCACCAAACTCTACTGAAACTAATAATACAGTATATGTTAATTAAATTCAATTTAAATAAAATGTTTTTTAATAAAAGGTAAAACAAAGATTAAGCAGATGTTCAAAAAGATCTCTATAATTTTTACTTGAGTAATACATTTTTTGATCAAACAACACATATGTTTACATATGGGCAAATAAAACTGATCTTAAAATGCTAAGGTCATTTCGTCTGCTGTGTTTTGAAGCAAAACCTCCCCCCCCAAAATAAAAAAAAACCAAAACTGATGCTGGACTACTGACTGTTAGCAACAATGTTTCAAGGAAACCAACTGACTTGAGTAAACAAGATTCTCAAAGATGAGTGATCAGAAACCGGCATAGAGCATGGAAACACATTCTTGTGTTCAAACTCCAGAGGCATCAGAATTTTGACATGAAGACTGAGGCATATGCATTAAAGTAATTATATATTGGGTGCCTCTGATCTGGAAGTCAGCAGACTACTTCTATGAACAGTGTATGTGTTTGTTTATTCTCCACATTCTTCCAAAAATATCTCAAGTCAAACTAATTAGCTTTTAACAGTATGACTTTGAGGAAAAAAAATATATATATATATATGTGTGTGTGTGGGTGTATATATATATATATATATGTGTGTGTATATATATATATATATATATATATATATATTTCCTAGGGCCATACTTATTTTTTTCTTTTTCCTAAAAAATACTGTAAAAAGCAGCAAAAGTTCTTGGTGGACCCACTTGCATGTAATATTATTATTCTTTTATCTTTTGTTGTTTGCTTTTTGTTGTAACCACAAGGCTAACCATACTATCCCACATTTCTAATAGCTGCTTTCTTATTGCCTTCCTTCCAGGGGGCCTGACTTTCATGACAGGGGCACCTGGGTGGCTCAGTCGGTTGAGTGTCCAACTCTTGACTTTAGCTCAGGTCATGATCTCAGGGTCATGGGATCGAGCCCCATGTTGGGTTCTGTGTTCAGCAGGGAATCTGCTTCTCCCTCTCCCTCTGCTCCTCCCCATTTGTGCTCTCAGTTACTCTCAAATAAATAATTAAAATCTAGGAAAAAATAAAGTACAAACAGACATGAATTGAGTTTTCATAAAGCTCCTGGATAATCTGTAAGAAGGACTCAGGCAGAAGAGACACAGAATCGTGGCGTGGGAGACGTGAGAAGACAGGAGGATAGAGATTTTGCTGGTAACACTATAAAAGACATGCATAGCTAACTGATGGAAATTTGGCTACAACTTCCAACTAGGAACCTGGATGTCACTAGACTGGCATGTAGAGAAACAAAATCTACTGCCCCAAAATATGTCTATTTGGCATGTGGATTATTTTAAGCTGATTTTTTTAAGACCTTCCCGCTAACTGCCTAAAAATTTTTATTTTTTACTTTATTTATTCATTTATTTGTCTTGCCTAAACATTTTTAGATAGAGGGCTGGCTTTAGGAAGGAAGGTACCACCATAGATAACTACAGTATAATATGAACAAGGTATGGTAGATAGCGAGGAACATAGCAAGGCCAGTTTGATCGAAGTCCTCTCTATGTCCCATTCTTTCTGGATGGCCTAACAAGCATTTGTTTACTAAACATTTGCTCCTTCCATTATTTCTGTGAATTTCCTCCTTCTCTCTGAAGCCTCAGACCACTAACCCCTTCTCCTTAATCCAAAACGACATATATACGTCATTTTGCCTGTCCTTGGATATCTCACATTTATGTGGATTGCTCAAATACACGTGATCAAATTTGATTTTCTCCTGTTAATCTCTCTCTGTCAATTTAAATTCTTAGACCAGTCAGAAGAACCTTATAGGGTATAAGAAAAATTTTCCCACCCAAATAGGCACTAACAACCCCAGTCACAATCATACTAGCTACATAGAAGTTTTGTCAGAAGAAAATATAACTATAGGGAATCAATGCTCTACAACCGACTGATTTTAGTAAATTCCCATCATACGTTTTCCCTGATATCCCTTAAATACCAAAGTAAACACCTTTCATATCAAAGGTCCCACATCCTTCCTGCCCACTTTTTGCCTGTGTGGTGGATCACTGCTCCCTCATGATTACATAGAGAGTGACATCCTTCCCTGGTGAAGTCAGCTTCCTCCTGGTTCCAGGCTTTCTTGAGTGGACACATGTCTGTGCTCACCAGTAAGAAGGGGGAGTCTGAGCAAAAGTCCCTTGCCGATCAGGCTGGGGACATAACTAGCAAGTAGGTCACGTCAGGCTGGTTATCTTGTCTTCAATGGAAATATATCTCATCTGCCTAGGAGACTGCAAAGTAATAAAGCCCTGGGAGATTCAAAGCATCTAGAGACCTTCAGAGGCAAGTGATAATCACTATTGACTTTCCTGCCATATCCTATTCAGGTAAAGGTCTGTGTTTGTGAAGCAGTAGAAAGTCTACGTCCCCTGGGAGCAGCTTTCAAGTCTCCAGAAGCAGCACAGCGATGGGGTAGTTTGCTCTTAGTAGAAGTGACTGGAAGATAAGCAGTGAAGGAATGAGACCCTAAAGGGAAATGTGTCTTTGACCGAGTGTCTATCCAGAGCGAATGTCTTGAGGAAGGCAAAGAATATGTCCAGGAGGAAAGATGGTTGATTCAACCCAAAGAGGAGGCCTTGCTCCCAACTGGGCGCCTCAGGAGGGAAAGACTTCTGTCAAATCTCCTGAGGAGTTGGGAGGAAGGTGTGAGCTTCTATCCTTAAACTTTCACACCTAGAGCAGCTTGCCCCCAGTGGCACAGGGTAAACAAATTTGCATGTAAGTTTGAATGTCTTAGGAGAGTGGGTTGTGAAGGGCAATAGAAATCCAGAGGCCAAAGTGTCCTAGAGTCTAAAATGAGCCCACAGCATCTTAACGTTCACATTCCTAATACAGAATTGCCGGAAGAGGTCAAACCCTTCTCTCTCTGTCAGAACAAGCCAGGGTCTTCCACCAGAGGGCGCTGACCACCTTGAATCCCTCAGGAAAGCGAAGCCGCCTCCCCCCTTTTTCAATCTTCCAGACAAAAGCCCGCCTCATATTAATAACCCACCTTATCCTATTTAATCTTATCTCATTCTCATCTTCACACCTTGTCTATTTGGTCCTAAGAGGCCTTTGTGTACTGAATCCTACTCCTGCCTTTGGGAATTCGAAAACAGATTTCTAAGACTGATTAGTAAGCTGCTGGCATACCGAACCTTCTCTGCTTGCATCTGGAACATTAATAATTACCTGAGTTTTCCATTCCAATCCTGAAATTATATGTTCTCCACCTCAAAATGCAGTTACCTCTGACCAAATCTTAGCAATTAAAAGGACCTGGTCTGGTGGTACATATGAGGCAAGAGACATGGTATTTTTCAAAAATTAAGAACTAAAAGTTTGGGGCCACCTGGGTGGCTCAGTGGGTTAAGCTTCTGCCTTCGGCTCAGGTCATGATCTTGGGGTCCTAGGATGGAGCCCCACATCTGGCTCTCTGCTCAGTGGGGAGCCTGCTCTCTCTCTGTCAAATGAATAAAAAATAATCCAAAAAAAAAAAAAAAAAAGAACTAAAAATTTTCTGACACCCAAAACACAGGCAGCAAAAGAAAATGTCAAAAAAGGATTTTGTTTATTTATTAGAGAGAGAGAGCACACATGAGCAGGGGGAGGGCAGAGGGAGAAGCAGACTCCCCACTGAGCAGGGAGCCCAATGCTTGATCCCAGGACCCTGAGATCATGACCTGAGCCAAAGGCAGCCACTTAACCAACAAAGCCGCCCAAGAGCCCCAAAATAAGAAACTTCTGTGTATCAGGGCTCAGTTAAGCATCGACTCTTGATCTTGACTCAGGTCTCAGTCTCAAGGTCATGAACTAAAGCCCCACAATGGGCTCCATGGTGGGCATGGAGCTTACTTAAAACAAAAACAATGATAACAACAACAACAACAAAACATACAAAAACCTTCTGTGCATCAAAGGACATTATCAACAGAGTGAAAAGAGAGTTCATGGAACTTGAGAAATTATTTGCAAATCACCTCTTGGATTAGGGATTAATATCCAGAACATATAAAGAACTTGAACAACTCAACAACCACCACCAAACAATTAGAAATGGGCAAAACATTGAGTAGACATGTCTCCAAAGAAGATACGCAAATGTCCAAGAAGCACATGAAAAGATGCTTAACATCACTAGCTACTAGGGAAATGCAAATCAAAACCATAATGAGATACAACTTCACACCCATTAGGACAGCTATTATAAAGACACCAAACAAACAGAATATAAGTGTTGGAGAGGGTGTGGTGAAATTGGAACTCATTATACATTGCTGGTAGTGATGTGAATTGGTATAGCCACTGTGGAAAATGATAGGGCAGTCCCTCTAAAAAATGAACGAATGAGGAAGGAAGGAAGGAAGGAAGGAAGGGACATAGAATTATTGTATGAGCCAGCAATTTCACTTCTGAGTATACACATAATGGAACTGAAAGCAAGGACTCAAATGGATGTTTGTCAAACCACATTCATTGCAGCATTATTACTAATAGCCAAAAGGTGGAAACACTGAAGTTTCCATTGACAGATGAATGATTTTTTTTTTTAAAAACATGTGGTATCTACATACAATAGAATCTTACTTAGCCTTAAAAAGGAAAAAAGTTTTGATACATGCTATAATATGTATGAACCTGGACATTATGCCAAATGAAAGAAGCCATACACAAAAGGACAAATCTTGTATGATTTATTCCGATGAGATACCTAGAGTAGCCAAATTTAGAGACAGAAAGTGGAATGGTGTCTCAGGCAAGGGGCAGCGGAGGCAGGGTACTAGGAGGTTATTTGATGGGTATAGAGTTTCATTTTGGGAAGATGAAAAAGTTCTGTAGGCGGTTGTTGGTGATGGTTATACAACAATATGAATGTTTTTAATGCCTCTAAACTGTAGACTTCAGAATGGCTAAACTGGTATGTGTTGTATCTACTGTATCACAATAAAAAACTAAAAGATTTTTAAAACTTAAAAGCTTTAAAAAATTAATTAGAACCAAAATTAATTAAAAAAAATTAAACTTAAAAGTAAAATGAATTCCTCAGGCCCCATATCTATGTGCCAAGTGTGCTATTTCTGCTATTCTGATCATCTCTCTGACTGCAAGTACCCATCTGTGGCCTTTTGGCTGATTCATTAACATCGCCTTGGATGAGCATCCTTTCTTCTCATTCTCTTCCTCTAGCCCACCAGTTGCCTCCTACATCCTGCAGACCACACCTGCCAGCTATTAATTATTGCTCTGCCCCTCCCCCCTTTTCCGCTGGTTCCCGTGTTCTCATACACCACCTCCCGCTGCTCTAGGTTCCATCTCTGTGCAGTTGGATATGTGGATATTGGTACCTACTGACCTGGATAAGCAAGAAACACAATTAAATCGATGTTTTCTTTTTTGCACATGATCCTGGAATAGGAGAACCTTTGGGTGGCCCATCCAAGTCCATTTATTCTTATTAGCATTGCAAGGAATGTTTTTTTGGCTTAGGATTTCAAAGAAAGGGAGTTTTATTAATTTATCCGCTGAGCTAGCATTACAACAGCTTATGAAGAGTTTGCAATTGTTTATGTTTAAAGCACGGACAACACGAAACAGTTAATGAAAAACTTTTGCAAAACTTTGACTATTTCCAGCAGTTTCCATTGTGAGGATAACTTTTATATGATGACACCGCTGAAAATAAAATCAGTCTTTTCTTAAAACAGTTCTTCTAGTTGCTGTTTTAAACTTTATCCCAAGAACAGAAATACTACTCAATAAAATGCAACAGCAGCCTGCTCAACAATAAGGTTCACTAACTGCCATGTTTTCTGGTGATGATTTTTTTTATTTGTGAAAGTAATATATAATAGTATAGTAATATATAGTAGTATAGTAATATACTAGTATTATATATACTAGTATATATATACTATACTTATATATATACTATATATATACAGTATATATAATACTAGTATATTACTATATAATATATTCTTATATAATAATATATGATTTCTTCAGGCACCATATC
>NC_081574.1:14458895-14518790 GCF_022355385.1 Mustela nigripes | reverse complement strand
GATATGGTGCCTGAAGAAATCATATATTATTATATAAGAATATATTATATAGTAATATACTAGTATTATATATACTGTATATATATAGTATATATATAAGTATAGTATATATAGTATATATATAATATACTAAGTATATTAATATATAGTAATATACTAGTATTATATATATAGTATTAATACTATAATACTATAATATAATATATAGTAGTATATAATATACTACTATATTACTATACTTAGTATATTACTATACTTAGTATATTACTATATACTATATAATATATTAGTATATAGTATAATATATAATATAGTATAATATATAATTACTATATAATATATTAGTATATAGTAATATACTAGGTATAGTAAAGTAATATATTACTTTCTAATAGAAAGATTTTTATCTTTAAGGTTAGTGCTATAATATTTGTTAGTAGAATTTATTCTGTGCTCTGTAGTGAAACCAGTAAACTATATTCTCAGCAACATTTTTCAATGTTTCAGATTATCAACAAAATTATCTGTGTTTTAAAACTAAGGCTTAAAGTACCCTTAATAATACCATTATAATGTTCAGGTCTTTAAAACTTGACCATCTACTAGCTGAGTAGCTCAGGCCAAGTTCTTTACCTTCTGTGAACCGTAGCTTCCTCATTTGCAAAATAAGTGGGATGACAATAATTGCTAATAATAGGTAAAACCGAGTCATTTCTAGAATCAGTAGAAATGAAGCATTTGAAAAAAGACTTGTAAACTGCCAACAGCTTTAGAAATTGGTGGTTTTCATTAAATAGTATTTAAACATTTATGTTAAAGCACTGGGGACACAACAAGAAACTCAAAATCACCTCTAAGTTTGAGAGGCTTATCTCTCCTGGAGAGGAGAAATAGAAATGATTATAATAAAAACTGATAAATGTTACAATGGAGGTAATGACCAAGTATAGTGGAAGCCGGGAAGAAGGTCCTCCTGAGAGGGTCAGGAAGACCATGCAGAAGGGACAGGGCTCCAGGTCTGACTCAAAGGGTGAGTAGATAATGGATGGGAGAGGAAGAGTAGGCCACAGAGTGGGAACAGACTAGAGCAATGAGAGAGGTGAAGGATTAGACTGCCTCCGGGATGGCATAGCATTCCATGGGGCTAGAGGGAGAAAGACGGGAAACAGGAGACGAACATTAAAAATGGGACATTAAGTGGGTGAATTGGAGCTTGGTCATTCAGGTCCTGGTATTCCTTCCAAAGGAGTGGACATTTCCCTGAAAATCTGGTGCAGTGCGCAGCTCGGTCTCCCGACCTCCATCTCAGAAGAAGGCTCTGTAAATCTCCCCCGTTTTAAAGCTGACAGTCATACCTTAAGTTATTGGAAAGTGGGTTTCATTTTCTTTGTGACCATTTAATTCTGCCTCACATACTGTCACTAACTGAATGTCATCTTCCTGTCCTGTCAAATTCACCAAGACGTTAAGGACGCTTTGGTGACAATGCCCATCTTCTCTAAAGCCGATCAGGAGGCGCAACTGCACCCTTCCTCACTGTGCGCTGGCGGAAAAAGCATTTTATTACGGAATTCGTGACCAAGGGGACCTCAACTCTGGGTTGGTTCCCTCAAAATGCGTCACGACACACGTTGTGTGTGTCTCAGGACCACAATGTGACAAGTAGCGACATCATCACAACCCAGAATGGAGATGGAGTCAGGTTCTGGGGAGCTGTCTTTGCTGAATATCCAGAAGGCCCTGGGGTCCTACTTGGGGGGCAGACTGACCTTTGAGACGTCTGGCTCTTTCCTCCAGAAGCAAAGGGGCTCTGTGGTGGTCCCGGGCTCCCGGGTGGAGCCTCCCGGAAGCAGATGCTCCTCTGGCTGACAGAGCGTCAGGACGTCAGCAGCAGCCGCGCTGCGTGTCCAGTGCGCATGCGTCACTCACCTGCCGGCCTCTGCACGCGCGGGCCTTTTATCATCTCACCTGGTCACAAGAAGGCCCGGTACAGTTCAACACGGTATTTGGAGACACAGGAAGACCATATCCATATAGCTTTATTACAGCATAGTGTCGTAATAGTTGTGGTTTATTACTACTTAAGGTTAATTAGGAAAACACATCATGTGTATAAGGTTCAGTACCATCCACGGTTTCAGGCATTCTCTCCTGGGTTTCAGGGCCTGCCAAGACAGAGGTCTCCACCGACTTTTTTTTTTTTTTTAAAGATTTTATTTATTTATTTGACAGAGAGTGATCACAAGTAGGCAGAGAGGCAGGCAGAGAGAGAGAGGAGGAAGCAGGCTCCCCGCTGAGCAGAGAGCCCGATGCGGGACTCGATCCCAGTACCCTGAGATCATGACCTGAGCCGAAAGCAGCGGCCCAACCCACTGAGCCACCCAGGCGTCCCTCCACCGACTTTTTAAAGAGATGCCGGCTTGTGCTGGTCTTGATCGTCCACGGTTGTCGCTTCCTCTCAACCGTTTTGAC
This sequence comes from Mustela nigripes, assembly GCF_022355385.1. NCBI lineage: Eukaryota > Metazoa > Chordata > Mammalia > Carnivora > Mustelidae > Mustela > Mustela nigripes. The sequence continues at coordinate 14,516,318 of NC_081574.1, read as the reverse complement.
GAGGAGTGACTAAACCGTGGGTGGATTCAGACCTCAAGAACCTGGGAAGGAGGCAGGCTTCAAACCGAACCGAGAGGGGCAGGTGTTTCCCTAGTTCAAGGCACCCCTGGCCGAGCATGTGGGGCACATGGACCCTCGCTCCCTCCTACGGTGCCGTCAGACCTGATCAACAAGCCTCTGTGGCTCAACTCTGGGAACTGAGCTGCTCGACCTCCTGGATTAAGGACTCCTGCATCAGGGAGTTGCTGCCACAGTTTAATTATTATTTACTCACTGTTTATTATTATTATATACCAGGTGTTGCATTAAATGTTAATCCTCATAATTGACCTCTGCATTAAGTTCTAGTATCACTTTTGAATTAAGTTATACTATTACCATTTTACAGATAAGGAAAGGAAACTGAAGTTTGTAGAAGCTAAAGAGTTTCTTCCAAGCCAAAGAGGCTGTAAGCAGCAGAGCTGGAATTTGAACTCAGGTCTGACCGACTCCAAAGCCCCAGGTCCTCACTGGAGGGATGGGAACAAGAAGAGAGGTTCTGCAGGAAGACTCCAGTGTCCTGACATTCTTGTATGTGTCCAGTATCACTGTGGTTGTGTTTGACTCTCTCCATCCAGGATATCTATCAGTGCTGAGTGGTTTCTAAACTCCTAACTGAAACAGTCAGAATATACACAGGAATTATCTCAACCCAGGAACTTGACCTACATTCCCTCATGTCGTCATTGATATTTGAATGATTATCAGGTACTTTCACATTTCATGACAGCACTTGCTTCTCTAGAACTGATATAGCCTAAGGTGCTTCTTGAAACCAACACAGAGATTTAGAAAAGTTAGACAACATAAGACAATGTCCACTAATGATACCTCTGTGCTGAAAGTTCTTGGTCAAACCTCGGACAGATTCTTCTCTGACAAACTTGGAACTCTCTATGGCTTCGAAGTCAGCTCTTTGGGGATGTGCTGGAGCTGGCTTATACTGGCTCATGAGAACCAGCCCTGTACACCCCTTCGAAACTTTGCACTCAATGAAGTTATATCAAATGGCCGTGACAGAAGTACTTATACCTGTCTCTTAGTTTCCTGGGGTTGCCTTAGCAAAGTACCACAAAGTACCATAATTGAGATTTAACTATTACCATGTTATGTATTATTTATTATGCAGCATTATTTTCCTAACCATTGTAATGATGTAACTAATTGTATTATAAAAGTAGTATCAATGATATACCTGTACTGTATTCTCTTATAGTTCTGAAGGTCAGAGGTCAAAGTGCCAACAGGGCTATGCTTCTTCTGACATTCTGTGTAGAACCTTCCTTGCCTTTTTTTAGCTTCTGCTGGTGGCCATCAACCCTTTGCATTCCTTGGCTTATAGGTCCATCCCTCCAAACTCCACCTGTGTGAGCCCTATCCCTCCACTTGTGGGCCCTGACTTTTTCCTGTGTGTCTCTCTGTGTCACTTTTCTTCTTCTTACAAGGCCATCAGTAATATTGGTTTAACTGCACACCCGGCTCCAGTTTGACTTAATTTTAACTAATTACATCTAGAATGACCTTATTTCCAAATAAGGCCACATTTGGAGGTACACAGGGTTAGGACTTGAACATATATTTCTGGGGAGGCCCAATTCAACCCATAACCATGAAATCGGAAAATGCTACAAATCTGGGCTTTTTTTTTTTTTTTTTCAGTTGGTTTGCAGTGTATCAGTGTGTTGGTCTGTCACATGACATCAGGAGAAGGCCATTCACCACAACTTTTCCATGGGAGTTTTCATCAGAAATGTCCACATACTCCAAATAGACTAAATTACCCTCCCTGGCAGAGTAAGAATTAAAAGTGGAAGCATGCTGGGGCACCTGGGTGGCTCAGTGGGTTAAGCTGCTGCCTTCAGCTAGGGTCATGATCTCAGGGTCCTGGGATCGAGTTCTGCATCGGGCTCTCTGCTCAGCAGGGAGCCTGCTTCCCTCTCTCTCTCTCTGCCTGCCTCTCTGTCTACTGTGATCTCTCTCTGTCAAATAAATAAAATCTTTAAAAAAAAAAAAAGTGGAAGCATGCTAGTTGGGATTTACCAGCCATTTCTTAGTCCTTTAAAAATTTCTGGTATATATTTCCATTATTTAAAAAATTGAAAAATAGAGAAAAATAGAAAGAGAAGTTAAAAATAAATCATTCATAGCTTCATCATCCAAAAAGAGCCATCATTAATTCTTGATACATTTTCAAACTATTTTTGGAATTTTTTTTTTTTTTTTGCTATTGGTATTGGTTTTTTGGTGACTAGCCTGTTTGAATGCCTTGTCCTCTCTTCTGCATGCCTTTTATTTGATAAATTTTGAAGATGTATGAGTAACAATACCTGAAAATGGCATTCCAGTTATAAAAATCACACTATGAGATTAAGCAAAATCCTGTCACCCCCAATCCTAATCCTCTGGAAGAAGTGCACTCTTCCAGAACTTTTTTTTTTTTTTAAGATTTATTTATTTATTTATTTGACAGAGATCACAAGTAGGCAGAGAGGCAGGCAGAGAGAGAGAGAGAGAGGAAGGGAAGCAGGCTCCCTGTCGAGCAAAGAGCCTGACGAGGTGCTCGATCCCATGACTCTGGGATCATGACCTGAGCCGAAGGCAGAGGCTTTAACCCACTGAGCCACCCAGGCACCCCTCTTCCTGACCTTTTAAAATGCATTTTTATGCATACATTTCTTGTTCATATACGTGATATATTTTTCTTCACAGACATAGACCATAGCACACTATGTATTTTATCCCACAGCTTACTTCTCCCCTCCCATTCTCCCACTACATTGTCTGTCCTTAAGAATTTCTTTTATGTCAGATCACTTGTTCCCTTTGATTGCTGCAATATATTTTTACTCTATAGATGTGCCATAATTTAGTTACTGTCCCAATGCTGATTTTTAGGTTGTTTTCAGTTGTTCATGATCATAACGAAGCAAGGAAAGGAAGCAAGGAGAATCCTTATACCCACCTCTTTGTGCACATACACAAGTATTTCTTTTCTTATATAACACATTTTTAAAATTTAAATTCAATTAATCAACATGGAATGTACTATTGGTTTCAGATGTAGAGGTCGGTGATTCATCAGTCTTATAAAATACCCAGTGCTCATTACATCACGTGCCCTCCTTAATGCCCATAACAACAGACTCTTAATTACAGGAAGTACACTGAAGGTTGCTGGTGGGGGGGGGGCATGGATAACTGGGAGATGGACATGTACAAGTGTTTCTTTTTTTTTTTTTTAAAGATTTTATTTATTTATTTGACAGAGAGAAATCACAAATACACTGAGAGGCAGGCAGAGAGAGAGAGAGAAGGAAGCAGGCTCCCCGCTGAGCAGAGAGCCCGATGCGGGACTCGATCCCAGGACCCTGAGATCATGACCTGAGCCGAAGGCAGCGGCTTAACCCACTGAGCCACCCAGGTGCCCCAAGTGTTTCTTTAGGATAGATAACAAGAAGCAAAATTTCTGAGTTGAAGAATATTTAAAATATTAATATCATGCCAACTTTCATGAAAGCAATGCCAATATACCCTTCCACCAAAAGTGTAGAAGAGGATCCATTTCTCCACATTCTAACCCACAGGGGATAGTCTGTTCTTCTAAAAGCTTGTCTGGGCAACTGGAAACATGATCACAGCTGCTGCTGAGCAGGAGGGATTCATAGTTCTCAGTGATTTGAGAACTACTTCCCGCCCTTGATAAAGATAAGTGTGAGTTTAACTATTACTATTTTACGTATTCAGTAGTTATTTACCATGTTGTATTATTTTTGTAACCCATATAATAATGCAACTAACTGAAATTATATAGACAGCATCAATACTACCAATGATGAACTATTAAATAATTGAAGAAATAAAAATCACAAGTCAGAGGCTCTATGTGGGACTGTATATTTGTTTGTTTATATCTAAATTAAAAAAAAAACCCACCCCCAACTTTGTCTTTTCTGAACTTCCTAGGTTTCATCCAGTTTCTCTGAATAACAGTCTTATCCTTTAGCTCCAACTATATATTCTTTGATTGTAGGTTCAAATTCCCAGGTGGTCATCTTACCAGAAATCAGTCCTCCCTTTCCCTGGCAGGAGATTATTAATTAGGTTAAAGCACAGTCCCAATAAGACTAATTTTACTATGAGTCATTTAAGTCTTAAGTAAGTCTTCTGTCTTGTGATATCCTTTTATTAATGTCAAGAAATAAAGACCTTCCTGTCAAAATTCATTAAGATGTTTACATCTACACTGTAATCTTCAACCTCCCAACGGAGGAGACTTGTCTGGAGACATGATGCAAGTTTTTGTAAGAAACTGTACCAGCTTATGAAATGCATGGCTGGTATTTTTCTCTGAAGGGGTAAATGGTGACACCAAATATTTTTTTCTTCTTCTTTGTTTTCTTAAAGTTATAAAACTGAGAATGGTTTTTGTTTTTTTGGGATGCATGTTGTGATTGGTTATCTTACTTTTGCAAACAAGTAATGAAACAATTTAAAATTATGTACATTTGGAGGCTGGCTCGCCCGAAATTTGTGGGATGGGCCAGGGCTAGAGACTCACGTAGTCTGTTACCAGAATTCCCTTTTTTCAGGGTGGTTGCTCTTTTTTCTAATAAGGCATTCAACTTATTAGATGAGGCCCAACCACATTGTGGGTCTGTTTATTAAAAGTCTACTCAGTTAAATGTTAGTCTCATCTGAAAAATACCTTTGCAGAAACATCTAGAATAATCTTTGACCAAATATCTTGTTGCCATGGCCTAGTCAAATTGGACAGATAATATTAACTATCAGAGATGGCTTCACTGGTGAAATATAATGCTAGTTCTACACCAAGTTTCTTCGAAAAGGTAGTAAGAGGAGAGAAGAGTCCTAATTCATTTTATAAGAATAACACTGCCCTGATGTCAAAACCAGAACAAGGCTTTACCAAAAAAGAAACCTACAGACCAACATCCCTCATGAACACAAACACAATGATATTCTACAGAATATTAGCAAGTGAAATCCAGCAATTAATAAAAGGAGTAAAACATCATGATCAAATAGAATTTATCCTGAGGATATAAGGCCAGTCTGACATCTGAAAATCAAGCAATGTGATTCACCATAACAAGGAACTGAAGAAGAAAAACCACATGATCATTTCAATAGCTGCAAAACAGCATTTGCTAAAATCTAACACTCATTTATGATAACAATTCTTAGAAGACAATGAATAGACTGGAAGATCCTCAAGCTGATAAAGGCATCTAAAAAATCCTTAACTATCATCTGATTTGATGGTGAAAAACTCAATGCTTTCCCCTAGTAACACAGGAACAAATCAAGGACGTCTGTCTCATCACTCCTATTGAACAATAATACTGATGGCCTTAGCTATTGCAAAAAGGCAGGAAAGATAAAGCACAGGGGTGCCTGGGTGGCTCAGTCTGTTAAGCATCTGCCTTCAGCTCAGGTCATGATCCCAGGGTCCTGGGATCCAGTCCCGCATCGGGTTCCCTGCTCTATAGTGAGATCGAGCTGAGCACAGAGCCTGCTTGAGATTCTTCCTCCTTCCCCCTCTCCCCCCTCAGCTTGTGCATGTGCAGGCTCTTTCTCTCTCTAAAAAGGTAAATAAATAAGTAAACAAAATCTTAAAAAAAAGACAGTTATGAATGGCAAATAAACACAGGAAAAAATGCTTATCATCTTTAGTCATTGGGACAATGCAAATTAAAACCATAATGAGGAATCGGTACACATAGTTAGAGTGGGGGAGGAAAAAGACCACCACCAGGCGCTGTCAAACACAATGGTGGGAATAAAAATAATACAGGCACTTTGGCAACAGTTTGGCAATTTTCATATAAACACTTTTAAATAAGACATACCAAACCCACTCCTTTGTAATTACCTAAGAAAAATGAAAGCGAACCTTCAGCCAAAAACCTGTATGCAAATGGTGATAGCAGTTTTGTGTATATTTTCCCCAAACTGGAAAACACCACAAATCTCCTTCAGCTGATGGATCCTGGAACAAATTGCCATACATCTATGTATTGGTATACTACTTGGCAAAAAAAAAAAAAAAAAAAAAACTACTGACACACACAACATGGTTGACTCTTAAATGCATTTTACTCAGCCTCAAAAGGCTATATATGATTTTACTTATACCACTGCTATGAACTGAAACTATGTGTCTCTCACCCCGCTGAGTCCTATGTTGAAGGCCTAACTCCAAATGCAATGGTATTTGCAAATGGGGCCTTTGAGAGGAAATCTAGTTTAAATGAGGTCATAGAGGGGCCCCCCACTCCCCAGTATGAGATTAGTGTCTTTCTAAGAAGAAAGAAGAGGACAAGAAACCAGAACTCTGTGTCCATGTGAGGACATAGTGAGAAGGTAGACAATGTGCAGGCCAGGAGGCAGGCTCTCACCAGGAACAAAATTTGCTGGCGCCTTGGTTCTGGACTTCCCAGCCTCCCGAACTATGAGAAAGAAATGTCTGTTACTGAAACCACCCAGTCCATAATAATTTGTTATAGCAACCAGAACAGACTAACATAATCACAGTCTCAAAAGAACGAAAGCATAGGAACAGAAAATGATATGTGGTTGCCAGGGCATCAGATTGGAAGAGTTGTTTACAAAGGAGCATGAGGGAACATTCTGGGCAGGATGGGTCTGTTCTCTATCTCAATTTTGGTAGTGGATACATCATTACGTATGCTTGTCAAAACTTCTGGAATTGCACACTAAAAAGGGTGAACTGTACTATGTGCCGATTTTATCTCAATACACCTGATTCCTAAAAATGTCTTATGGTTGACAGCAAGATACAGAGTATGCCTGAAAAAAAAATAGGATAAAGAATGAACTGATTTAGATGGAAATGGGCAAAGCCAAGAGATCAAAGCCAAATAATCAGAAATGCTGAAAGTAAACTGAAATAGGAATAGAAAATTTCTGGTGAAAAGCTTTTCAGGAGAAAAAGGTTGAGGCCTACAGGTTCAATATGTACACATACTCTGAGTACAGAGTACATAATACACAATACTGTTTGTTGCCATACTGGCTAAAAAGTTAAGGCAGCCTTAGACAGAACTCACTAGAAATACAGTGTTCACTACATAAGCAAGGAAGTGTTGCTTAGTCCTTGACATACATAAAGAAAGATAGCGAAAAGTAGTGTAATAAAATTAAAAATAATTATACAAGTAATGTAAAATAGTACAAAAAACTTACAATACAGAGAAAAAGACACCATTATCAAAATGCAATCTAAATCCAAAATAAATTATTCTATTATATAAATATAAATGTTTCTTGTAGAAAAAAGAGAAAAAAGTCCCGTTTTTAAAATTTAAAAATTCTGACAAAGTCAAGTAAATGTAAGTTAAAATAGTAGATACTATTTTAAGTAAATGAAGTAGTAAGTAAATAGTAGATACTATTTTAAGTAAATGAAGCTAGCAATAATGAGAAAGTTATAGAAACATTCAGTGATGGCAAGAATGTGTGTCACAGGGAATTCACAATCAATTTTGATAGAATGAAAGAGGTTCAGCTACTCTGTAAAGCAACTTGGCAGCAGTTTGTGAAACTGAAAACAGGTATAATCCCAAGACCTGGCAACTCCAGTCACAGGTAATTGCCTTAGAGAAACTCATGCACCTATTTAAAAATGTACATAGCAATATTTTTTTTAGAAGCAAAATATTTAAAAGAGTAAATATTCCTTGCCAGATTAGATAATTAAATGTCATTGTCATAGAATGCAATGATATACAGAAGGAAGTATTACAACTACATGCATTGTGCTTGATAAATCTCAAAAGCAGGATGCAGAGTAGTAAAAGCCAATTACAGAAAAAAAAGCCAATTAAAGAATTATACAACAGTATGACACCATCATCTGAAAAACACATAATACACAAACATTTATATGTATATCCACACACAGACACGTACATACTTTGCAGAATAGATACGTTGTGTACGTGTCTGAGTGTGTGCGAACAAGTGTGTGTATTTCTCTGCAGAGGAGAAAGGGCTACATAAAGGACATCTCTATTTGTAAAGTTATTTTTTCTGTAGTTTTTTTCCCTCTTAGAATGAAGGAAAGAAAGAGGGAGGAATGAAGGGAAGAAGGAAGGATACCAAGATGTTTAAAAAATTGCTCTGTATACTTTTTTTTATATTTGAGGTATCTTTTACCAGAAAGGAATACTTAGCCCTTGTAAACAACTCAAAATACACATAAAAGTGTAAAAAAAGGTAATCCCAAAGAAAAATCTTAACGGTTTGCGGCATATTCTTCCAGACTGTGCCATACTTTCATTAGACTGCATGTCATATACGTAATTTTTCTGTATCCTTTTTGAAGAGGCCAAAATTTCTGAAAAATACTCTGATTCATGAAGTGAATACTGAGGTCGGTCCTTTTTCTGAGTCTCTGGGGCGTCTTCCTTCCCTTACTCCACTGTATCCTCTCGTCGTTCCATAGTCCCGTTTGCAAATTATGGGGTCTGTCCTTCGCCCCACTCTCTCCATTTGGGGGCTATCTCAATTCATCTCAGATTTACAGCCGAACGGAGGACGACCCTCATCGTTCCCAAACCAAGTCTCCCTGACCCACAGGCATCCATTCCGGATCCCTTTACCTTCTGAAATGAAAAGTCTTGGAACCGCGTCTGATTTTCGGACGCCTTTAATGTGCGTAATTCATGAAAAACTACAATCCCCGTGGGGCTCTGCTCCTGGGTGCGCTCCCCTCCGCCCCATCTCCCGCCTCCACGGCTGCGCCTGCGCATTCTGAGCGCGGACCACAACTCCCAGGAGGCATCGTGATGTTGCCCGCGCAGCCTTACTTCCTGCCAGGCCGTTTCCTGGGTAACAGCGGCTCGGCCTGTCTGGGAAGTTTAAGGTAGGAGGAGCTTGTGGGCTGCCTGGAGAGCTTTGGGAGTAGCTTATTTTAACCCGTCGCAAGAACGCGGCAGGGCTGCAGCAGAGAAACCGCTGCCTAGTTGTGCCCAGACTCTGCTTTTCTGAACGGGGAGATGGTTCTTTGCACCTCACTTCAGGCAGGACCAGCACAGGTGCTTCGCGGCTTGCTCTTGTTTATTGTCTTTCGGCCCCTTCTGGAATGTAAGCTCCACCCGGCGGGGGTTTGGTCTGTGTTGTTCACTGATGTGTCCTCAGCACCTAGAACAGTACCCAGCACGCAGTAGGCTCTCAATGCATATGAACACCCAGTACAATATCCGTGGAATGAATGGTGACGCTCCATCCTGAGATAGGAGCCTGGTGGAAGGGCGGAAGGAGAGCAGATTGTTGGAAAGAAGGGAGGAATTTCAGTCGGATACGTTGAAGGTGGAAGTAGTGCAGAGGCAGCATAGAAAGACTCGGGTGAACATACCCTATATCCTCCTACTTAGCTCTGTGGCTTTGGACAGGTTCTCTAATGGCTCCGAGCCTCAGTTTCTTCATCTATAAACTGAGAATAATCATATTTAATACATAGGCTTGTTCCAGTTACAAAGAGCTGATGTATAACGTAGGTTCAGCCTAGGGCCTGGCATGTAATAAGCATTTCTTGAGAGGTGGCTGTTATCATTCTGATCAGTATTTAGTATCAAAGGTGGGACATTGATAAGAATCACTGAAGTAGGGGGCGCCTGGGTGGCTCAGTCTACTTAAGCGACTGCCTTCAGCTCAGGTCATGATCCTGGCTCCCTGATCAGTGGGGAACCCGCTTCCCCCTTTTGTTCCCCAGTTGTTCCCCCTTCCCGTGCTGGTGCTTGCTGTGTCTCACGATCGCTCTCCTTCTCTCTCTTATAAATAAATAAATATTTAAAAAAAAATCATTGAAATAGACTAAAAGTAAAACTATTGGAATTGAACAGATAAAAGACTTGTGAGGTTTGGATGCAAAAGTTAGAATTGTTATTAATACAGGAGTTTGGGGGCCATAGGCAGTTTGGTTCAAGGTCTTTTTATTCAGTTGCAAAACAGAATGAAAATCTCTCAGCAGATGCAGCCCAGAGAACATATTGGCAACAAATCTTTCGATTTGCCCCAAGCTGCCATTTTATTTTATTTTAATTTATTTGTTTATTTATTTTTAAAGATTGTATTTATTTGAGAGAGAGAACATGAGCAGGGGGAGAGGAAGAAGCAGACTCCCCACTGAGAAAGGAGCCCAATGCTGGACTTGATCCCTGAGATCATGACCGGAGCTGAAAGCCGAGGTTTAACTGACTGCGCCTCGCAGGTGCTCCCACAAGCTGCCATTTTAAGTGCAGGGGTAGTTGGTTCTAGGTCAGAGGCCCCATTCATTTGCTTTCCACTGATACATGAGAGAAAATGTGCACTCTTTGCTGCTGCTGTTCTACCCACCAGCCTTCTTTTGTTTTCTCCTGAGGTTGTTGATCAGGACAACAAAAGAGATGTTAGTTTTCAACAAAGCTTTATAAATAACCCTGACCCAGCTCCACTATAATTACTACCATAAATAGCTAACAGGCATTTAAGAAAATATCCAAAGGAATGGACCCTCATATTGAACCCCGTCCATGCCTTGTTCCTGACGTAGTGATACAAACAAAATTTTTAGTTTTGGTCACCTCTGATAAAACATAATTTTTTTCCGATCTGTGAGTTGTGTGCTTTTCAGCCAAATACTAATTTCAAGAAAGGTTGTGTGGACCTAGCCATTCTATGACATCATGTCTGATTTTACCTTTCTGTAAGGCAACATTTATAGTCATAAAGCAAAGTAGATTTCATGTAGAAGAAGGATAAAGGCCGGATGTCTGAGGTTTTTCTTCTGGCCTTGCTGTTTCCTGTAGTATCTGACTGTAGCTAGTTATAATGTTTCATGTTTATTTAAGGTGTGGGCAGAATGTGAAAAAAAAATAGACAGTTGGCTGCAGCATTTGAGCTATGTTTTTGCTGCTTCATTTCTGCTTTGTTCTGTTGTTATAAGAAATAGATGGGAGAGAAAGCCATGTTTCAGAACAATAGATTCTTGTTTTCACCCAACACCGTTTATTTCTTCACATAGATAGGACTGTAAGTAAAACTTGCAGGGACATATTCTGAGTGTCCTCCAATTCAGGATGGCTGGCCTTTGGTGGGTCACAGTGGTCCCATGGACCTTACTTCAAGATTACAAGATAACTTTGTATCTAAATGCTAGGTGTGGTCATAAAAGGATCACTGTTTTGTGCTCTGTTTCCGAAGTGGAAAGAAAACACACTGATTTAAACAGAGTTACTCTTTGCTCTCCTGTGAATTTTGTTGTAGACATGTTTATAACGAATTAAAACAGTAATAAATAAATAAACTTTCAAGTTTATTATTTTTAAATTAAGGGTAATTGAATGTCAATGTAATTCAATGTCAGATTAAGACTAATTGATGTCCTAGCCAAAACAATAGACTATCTTAATAAATCCTTTCTTAATAAGGATAGCCTAGAATAAAATTGAGTAAGACTCCAGCCCTTGACTTTGTTTTCGCAGTGGGAAGGCCCATCTTCATCCTCCCTGATAATGGAAACATTTAACAGAATTGGAAACCTACTTTCTGTTATGGACATTGCTGCGCTGCCTCCCACCTTTCCCTGCAGGACCCCAGGGGGCTCCGTTCACATCAAATTGTTGTTGCTGTTGTTTTCCAAAGAGGACATCTCGATTATTTGTTTCCATCCGTTTCTTAAAAGGTAGAAAGGAGGTTAATGAAGGTTGTATTTATACATTGCTCCTCCCATTCCAGAGATGTGACAGTCTTAGTCACTTTTGAGTAAAACTGGGGTCAAGTTCCCAAGATTCCTGTCACTTTCCAGGGACGGCCTGGCTCTGAGTTCTTGTTATCACCGAACTTCTCTCTCTCTTAACCTCCATGGAGAGACTCTCTGCTTTCTCTCTCCAGTTTCTTACCAGACATCTTACTCTCCAACTCTTTCCTCCTCCCACAACTTTTTCCTCCTCCCCTTATCTTTCCCATTTATGTGGAGCCCCTTTTTTATTTCTTGGGCCTCTCCCTTCAGACTCTCCAAGGAAATAACATTTTTATTCTTTGTTATACAGAGCGGTTTAGCCTTGTGTACCCATCTCAGCTTTAAACTTTACCTTTGCATAAAAAAAATTATATTAATGTGACCTGCTAACCAAGGGTCCTATATTAGGTCATCTACCCCTTAGCACTGACAAGGGTTTTATTTGTTTAGTTTAGATTCAATTAGCCAAAATATAGTACATCATTAGTTTCAGATGTTGCATTCAGTAATTCATCATTTGTGTGTAACACACAGTGCTTGTCACATCACATGCCCTCCTTAATGCCCATCACCCAATTACCCCACCCCCACCTCCCCTCTAGCAACCCTCAGTTTGTTTCCTATAGTTAAGAGACTCTCATTGTTTTTCTCCTTCTCTGATTTCTTCCCTTTCAATTTTCCCTCTATTCCCCATGATCCTCTGTGCTGTTTCTTATATTCTACACAGGAGTCAAACCACATGACAGTTGTCTTTCTCTGATTGACTTATTTCATTCAGCGTAATATCTTCCAGTTCCATTCACATCGATGTAAATGGTAAGTATTCATCCTTTCTGACGGCTGAGTAATATTCCACTGTATACATATACCACATCTTCTTTATCCATTCATCTGTCTATGGACATCTGGGCTCTTTCCATAGTTTGGCTGTTGTGGACATTGCTGCTAGAAACATTCCTGTGCACGTGCCCCTTCAGATCACTACATTTGTATCTTTAGTAAATACCCAGTAGTGCGATTAGGGGGTTTTAGGGTAGCTCTATTTTCAGCTTTTTGAGGAACCTCAATACTGTTTTCCAGAGTGGCTGCACCAGCTTGCATTTCCACCAACAATAGAGGAGGGTTGCCTCTTCTCCCCATCCTTGCCAACACCTGTTTTTTCCCCCGACTTGTTAATTTAGGCCTTCTGACTGGTGTGAGGTGGTATCTCATTGTGGTTTTGATTTGCATTTCCCTGTTGCTGAGTGATGTTGAGCACTTTTTCATGTGTCTGTTGCCCATTTAGATGTCTTCTTTGTAGAAATGTCTGTTTATATCTTCTGCCCATTTCTTGATTGGATTATTTGTTCTTCAGGTGTTGAGTTTAATAAGTTCCTTATAGATTTTAGATACTAGCCCTCTATCTGATATGTCATTTGCAGATATCTTCTCCCTCTCTGTTGTCTTTTAGTTTTGTTGACTATTTCCTTTAATGTGCAAAAGGTTTTTCTTGACGAGGTCCCAATAGTTCATTTTTGCCCTTGCTTCCCTTGCCCTTGGAGATGTGTCTAGCAAGAAGTTGCTGCAGCCAAGGTCACATAGATTTCTGCCTGTGTTCTCTAGGATTTTGATGGATTCCTGTCTCATATTGGGCTTTTTATCCATTTTGAGATTATCTTTGTGTGTGGTATAGGAAAATTGTCCAGTTTCATTCTTCTGCACGTGGCTGTCCAATTTTCCCAGCACCATTTGTTGAAGAGATTGTCCTTTTTCCATTGGATATTCTTTCCTGCTATGTAAAGATTAGTTGACCATAGAGTTGAGGGTCCATTTCTGGACTCTCTATTCTGTTCCATTGATCTATGTGTCTGCTTTTGTGCCAGTACTGTACTGTCTTGATGATTATAGATGTCCAATAGAGCTTAAAAAGGAGCTAATTAAAAGGAGCTAATTCTCCTTTTAAAGTCCAGAATTGTGATGCCACCAGCTTTGGTTTTCTTTTTCAACATTCCTCTGACTATTCAGGGTCTTTTCTGCTTCCATACAAATTTTAGGATTATTTATTCTATTTCATTGAAAAAAATTGATGGTATTTTGATAGGGATTCCATTAAATTTGAAGATTGTTGTGGGTAGCATAGACATTTTAACAATATTTATTCTTCTAATCCATAAGCATGGAATGTTTCTCCATTCCTTTCTTTCTTTTTTTTTTTTTTTTTAAATTTGAGAGTGAGAGAGAGAGTACAAATCAGGGGGAGAGGCTGAGGGAGAAGCAAACTCCCTGCCAAGCGTGGAGCCTGACACAGGGCTTGATCCCAGGACCCAGAATCATGACCTGAGCTGAGGGCAGTTGCTTAACTGACTGAGCCCCCCAGGCAACCCTGTTTCTCCATTTCTTTGTGTCTTCCTCAGTTTCTTTCATAAGTGTTCTGTAGCTTTCAGAGTACACATACTTTACTACTTTGGTCAGGTTTATTCCTAGGTATTAAGATACCTAGGTTTTTGGTGCAATTGTAAATGGGATTGATTCCCTAATTCTCTTTCTTTGTCTCATTGTTAGTGTATAGAAATGCAACTGATTTTGTGCAGTGATTTTATATCCTGCCATGTTGTAGGATTTTACATCCTGCCATGATTTCTTATATGAGTTCTAGCAACTCTGGGGTGGAGTCTTTTCAGTTTTCCACATAAACTATCATGTCATCTGCGAAGAGAGAGAATTTGACTTCTTCTTTGCCTTCTTGGATGCCTTTTATTTCTTTTTGTTGTCCGATTGCTGAGGCTAGGACTTCTAGTAGTATGTTGAGTAACAGTGGTGAGAGTGGGCCTCATTGTCATGTTCCTGACCTTAGGGGGAAAACTCTCAGTTTTTCCCCATTGAGAACGATATTCACTGTGGGCTTACCATGTATGGCTTTAATGATATTGAGGTATGTTCCTTCTTTCCCTACACTGTGGAGAGTTTTAATCAAGAAAGAATGCTGTATTTTGTCAAATGCTTTTTTCTGCATCAATTGAGAGGATCATATGCTTCTTGTCCTTTTATTAATGTAATGTATCACATTGTTTGATTTGCAAACGTTGAACTGCCCTTGCAGCCCAGGAATAAATCCCACTTGGTCATGGTGAATAATCTTTTTAATGTACTGTTGGATCTTACTGTCTAGTATGTTGGTGAGAATTTTGGCATCTGTGTTCATCATGGATATTGATTTGTAATTCTCCTTTTTGGTGGAGTCTTTGTCTGGTTTTGGAACCAAAGTATTACCTCACTGAATGAGTTTGAAAGTTTTCTTTCCATTTCTGTTTTTTGAAACAGAGTATAAAAGGTATGAATTCTTCTTTAAATGTTTAATAGAATTCCCCTAGAAGCCATCTTGCTCTGGACTCTTTTTTGTTGGGAGATTTTGGATTACTGCTTCAGTTTCTTTGCTGGTTATGGGTCTGTTCAGGTTTTCTATTTCTTCCTGGTTCAGTTTTGGTAGTTTATGATTTTCCAGGAATGCATCCATTTCTTCCAGATTACCTAATTTGTTGTCATATAGTTGTTCATAGTATGTTCTTAAAATTGTATTTCCTTGGTATTGGTCATGATCTCTCCTCTCACTCATGATTTTATTAATTTGATGTTCTTTATCTTTTCTTTTTGATAAGTCTGGTTAGGGGTTTATCGATCTTATTAATTCTTTCAAAGATCCAACTCCCACTTTCATTGATCCGTTATACTCTTCTTTGGTTTCTAGTTCATTGATTTCTGTTCTAATATTTATTACTTATCTTCCCCTGCTTGGTTTAAGCTTTATTTGCTGTTCTTTCTCCAGCTCCGTTAGGAGTAAGGGTAGCTTGTGTATTTGAGACTTCTCTAATTTTTTGAGAAAGGCTTATATTGCTATATACTTCCCTCCTAGGACCATGTTTGCTGTATCCCAAAGGTTTTGAACAGTTGTGTTTTCATTTTCATTTGTTTCCATGAATTTTTAAAATTCTTCTTTAATTTTCTGGTTGACCCATTCATTCTTTAGTAGGATGCTCTTTAATCTCCAAGTGTTTGTGTTGCTTCTAAATTACCTCTTGTGATTGAGTTCAAGTTTCAAAGCTTTGTGATATGAAAATATGCAGGGAAAAATTCCAGTATTTTGGTACCATTTGAGATCTGATTTGTGACCCAGTATGTGATCTATTCTGGAGAATGTTCCACGTGCACTCAAGAAGAATGTGTATTCCGTTGCTTTAGGATTGAATGCTCTGTATACATATGGGAAGTCCATCTTGTCCAGTGTGTCATTCAGCACCTTTGTTTCCTTGTTGATCATCTGCTTAGATGATCTGTCCATTGCTGTAAGTGGGGTCCTGAAGTCCCCTACTACTATTGTATTGTTATCAATGTGCTTCTTTAATTTTGTTATTAATTGGTTTATATAATTGGCTGCACCGAAGTTAGGAGCATAATATTTTTAATTGTTAGATCTTGTTGGATTGACCCGTTAAGTATGATATACTGTCAGGCTTATAGCTCAGTGGGGAGTCTGCTTCTCCCTTGACCCTCCCCAATCCTGTGCCCTCTCTCTCTCTTCCTCTCTCAGTTAAATAAATGCAATCTTTAAAAAAAAAAAAAAAAGAATTGATTTTGGACATGCTAAGTTTTAGATATCTGTTAAAAATTCTTATGAAATTGTCAAGTTAAAGTAAGTCTGAAAGAGATTAGAGTTGAAATAAAAGTGAATGTACAGATGATATTCAACATCTTGGGACTGAATGAAATGAAATAAGGAAGGAGTGTGAATAGACAAAAGATAAGTACTAAAGACTGATTTGGGGGTGCTCCAATCTTTAAAGGCGGGAAAATGGAAGAGGATCCAACAAAAGAGAGGCTGACAGCAGCAAAACCAAGAGAGTGTATGTTGCGGTATCATGGATATAAAAGGGAAAAAGGTGTTTCAAGATGGAGGGCGTGATTAACTGGTTACAAGCTGATGGTGAGTGGAAGGGGGACTGAGAATCATCCTTTGTGGGTCATTGAAGAGCATGGTTTCCATAATTTGGGGGACAAGAGATTGCAGTGGATTTGAGAAAGCATGGGAAGGAATAAAGTGGAAACAGAGAAGACTCTCTTTTGCAGAGTTTTTTTTTTCTTTCCTTTTTTTTTTTTCTTAATTTGTTTTATTTGTGGACATTTTCATGAATAAATATAGCAAGAATAGAGACTTTCACTTCCAGCCAAGATTGAATAACAGGCACTGTATTTACTTTCCCACATGAAACATTTTTTTAAATGGACAAAATACGTGAAACAGTGATTTAAAAGACTTTGGGTGACAAAAGACAGTTATTCTTGAAAGAGAAGAAACAAATGAGTGAGCCACATGACTGCTGCAGCTTACTGCTTTGAGTGAGTTTCTGGGCCTCAGCACAGGAAAGGGGACAGAGCCTGGTGGGATCCTTGAATTGAGGATGTGGAGCTGAGAGTCTAGGGAGACTAAGTGACTAACATCACAGAATAAAATACTGTAGAGGAGAGAGCCACAGAGCGAGAACTTCAAAGATCTGGAGAAGGTCTCACTTTATTATTAACTGAATACACACTAGCACATGATTCCTTTAAAAGGATTAGCAGAAATATTGTCTGGTATTCACACAGTGCTGGGAATGGTGTCTTTTTCCTCCAGCCACAATGGAACTCAAGATTCACGTAACATTTGTTATAGTGCTTAGAAGCTTTTGCGGCAGTAGTGAGACTAATTAGCCACAGACACTGCATTTTTGGCTAACATATATTAAAAATGAGATAGAAAAATGTCAAATCATTGTAATTTAACCTCTTAAGATAAAGCTCAAGACTCATTATAGGAATACAAAAATACCCAGCATCCTTCAAGGAAAAATACATCATAATGTCTGATATCCAATAAAAGTTAATCAGGCAAGAAAATACTCCACATAATAACGAGATAAATCAGTTGGTCCAAAATCAGCTTAGAAGTGACACAGATGTTAGAATTAGCAAACAAAGACTTGACCATGATTATTATATCTTTATTGTATATGTTCAAAAATTTAAACAGAGATATGGAAGATATTAATATATCCAAATATGTATAAAGATGAAAACTATAATATCACAGATGAAAATATACAGGATGGAATCAATAGCAGATTAGACATTGTAAAGGAAAAGATTAATGAAATTGAAATAACAATAATGAAACACTAATGAATTAATCAGAAAAAATAATAAACAGCATAGCAGTGAGGTGTGGAAGAGTGTTGAATGGCCTCATACATATGTAATTGGGAGAGAAGCTTGGACAGAAAAAATTTTGTAAGAAGTAATAATAAGGAAATTTTTTGAATTTTAATGAAAACTATAAACTCATATATTCACAGCCCTCAACAAGCCCAAGTTCAAGAAATGATGAAAATCACACCAAAGCACATCATGACTAGACAGCTCAAAACTACTGATAAAGAGATAATTTTAAAAACACATCTCAAAAGAGACATATTACATACAGTAGAACAAAGCTAAGGGTGACAGTAGATTTCTTGCCAGAAATAATGCAGATGATAAGACATTGGAGCAACATCTTTAAAGCATATAAAATAATTTAAAAGACTGCTGAGAATTGTGTACCTGGCAAAACTGTCTTTGAAAGATAAAAGTGTGACAAAGATTTTTTTCAGATATATGAAAGCTGAAGGAATTCATCACCAGCAGACTCACACTACGAGAAATAGTGTGGAAAGGTGGATCTAAGCAAAGAAAGGAAGAACACCAAAGATGAAAACTACATAGGTAAAAATATAAGATTTTGAAAGTATTTAAATCTTGTTAAAAGATAATTGATGGTTTAAACAAAAATAATAACTGTAATATAGGACTACAACATATATAAAGCTGAACCACATGATAATAATAGCAAAAAGTTTAAGTAACATCAAGTAACATACTTTTAGGTTGTTATATATAAAGTGGCATAATATCATTTCAAGACCGATTGTGGTAAGGTAAAATGTCTACAGCAACCACAAAAAATAACAAAACAGTTATAGCTGATAAACTAACAAAGTAGATCAAATGATATCATAAAAAATACTCAAATGAAAAGAAGATTAAATCAGAAAAGATTAAATCAGAAAAAGATGAAAGAGAGGAAAAACTGATGGGACAAGTTGACAGCAAATAGAAAAATGATAAATGTGAACCTAATCATATCAGTAATCACATTAAATGTAAATGGTCTACATTTCATACAGAGATTTTCAAAATAGATAAAATAGAATTTGTTTTGGGGCATCCTAATTTTGACCCATTATATGCTACCTATAAGAATCACACTTCAGGGATACCCATGGGGTGCAGTTATTTAAACTCTTGGTTTCAGCTTGGGTGGTGACCTCAGGGTTGTGAGATCAAGCCCTACATCAGGTTTTGCACTCAGTGTGGAGTCTGCTTGAGATTCTCTCTCCCTCTCCCTCTGCACCTACCACTTATATTCTCTCTCTGTCTCTCTCATATAAATAAATCTTCAAAAAAAAAAAAAGAATCACACTTCAAATGCAGATACAAAGAGATTAACAATAAAATAATGATAAATATTTACCATGTTAATACTAATCTAAAGATAGAGTAGCTAAAAAAAAAAAAAGAAAAATAATGACTATATTAATATCAGATCATGGATAAAAATATCATTCCACAATGATTTATCATTGTGAAGACATTCATCAAGACCTCAAAAGCTCTAAGATAAATGTAATTTGAACACTATCAATCAAATTAACCTACTTGTTAGTCATAGAATAGTTAGCTTGCATATGACACAATACACATTTTTCTAAAATGTGCATGGAACATATACCAACTTGGTAATATCCTGGCCCACAAAATAATTCTGAATAAATTCTTAAGGATTGAATTCATACAATGTGTTTTCTCTATAATAAAATTAAATTAGAAACCAATGACAGAAAGGTCACTAGAAAATCCTCAAATATTTGTAATTTAAATAACAAATGGTTAAAGAATAAATCAAAAGGAAAGTGAGAGGGGCACCTGGATGGCTCAGTGGGTTAAGCCTCTACCTTCAGCTCAGATCATGATCTCAGGGTCCTGGGATTGAGCCCAGCATCAGGTTTCTGCTCAGTGGAGAGCCCGCTTCTCCCTCTTTCTCTGCCTGCCTCTCTGTCTACTTGTGATCTCTCTATTTGTCAAATAAATAAATAAATAAAATCTTTTTAAAAAAAGAAAAATGAGTAAGTATTTTAAAAGAGATAAAATAAAAGGGCATATGAAATGCACAGTATGACAATAAAATAGTACTTAGGAAGTTTATCGAATTGAATGGATGTATTAGAAAGATCTTAAGTTATCAATCTCAGCTTCCACTTTAAGAAACTAGGGAAAAAAAGAGCAAATTAAACCCAAAGCTGAGTTAAAAAAAAATTATAGCACAAATCAATACAGTAGAAAACAAAAACAATAGACGAAATCGATGGAAACAATAAAATTGACATTTTTATCTGAAAGGATGAAGGAAAAAGAAAGATAACACTGATTTTCAACATCAGGAACAAAGTGGTGGCATCACTATATTGTCCCCTGATGGTAAAAGGATGATAAGGAATATCGTGGACAATATTATGCCAGTAAACCCAACAAATTAGATGAAATGTGCAGTTCTTGAAAGGCACAACAAATTACAAAAGCCCAAGCAGGAAGAGATACCCTAATTTCTCTATTTGTACTAAAGAATTTAATTTGTGGTTAAATTTTTTCACAAGAAAACTTCACGTTCAGATGACTTCATTAGTGAATTTTATCAAACATTGAATAAGGAAATGATACTGATCTATACAAATGCTTCCAGAATGCCAGAAACATGGAATCACTTTTAAGCTGGCATTACCCTGACACCAAAACCAAAGACACTGTAGGTAAAGAAAACTACAGAATTAGATTCCTAAGATTTTAAAAACTATGATAATTTTAATAGAAATAGAAAAAAGTATTTGACAGAATCCCACATCCATTCATGATTAAAAGCTCAGCAAACTAGTTATGGAAGGGCCTTTACAAACAATCAATATTAACATCTTACTTAATAGTGAAAGACTAAATGTTTTTTCTCTAAGGTCAAGAACAAGACAAGGATGTTTGCTTTCATCGCTTTTATTCAGCTTTGTGCTAAAAGTTATAGAAACAAAACTATTTGCAGATAGTCTGGTCTTCATTGTAATTACTCAATCTTGCCACTTTAGTGCAAAAGCAGCCATAGGCAATTTATCACCAATGAGTATTTATGTGTTTCAGGAAAACCTTACCTACAAATCAAGCATCAGATCCCATTTGGCCCATGGGC
Source organism: Mustela nigripes (assembly GCF_022355385.1). Lineage (NCBI taxonomy): Eukaryota > Metazoa > Chordata > Mammalia > Carnivora > Mustelidae > Mustela > Mustela nigripes. Next base: position 14,495,175 of record NC_081574.1, on the reverse strand, counting down.
CATTGTTTCCTAACCCTTGATCTATGTAGAAGATCCTTTGGAATCTACAAAAAATTTCTAAAACTACTGAGGTTACAAATGTTACAGGACGCAAGACCAATATACAAAAAATTTTGGTTTTATATAATAACAATGAATAATCAGGGTAAGTGCATATATATTATTATTAAATTATATGTATGAAATATGTAGTTATTGATTATTGTATACTACTAAAACTCGTACAGTATTAAACTGTACATGTGACACATATACAATTTACTGTGTTTCAATTATAGCTCAATAAACTTTTGTTCAAAAATATAGCAAGAATAATGCAACATACGTACTCCCATCACTGTGCTTTCATAAATTTTAGCATTCTTCTGTTCTTTTCCAAAGACTTTTGCTGTAAAGGGGAGCAGAGAAATGGCCGTACCTAGAAGGGATTATGGAATAAAGTGAGGATTTTTGTTTTTTATTAAGGTGCTACAGCATGTCCATATGGGGATGAGAAGAGAGGACAAATGGAGGCATAAGGAAGTGGAACTGGCTCCTTGAGTGGGCTTGTGTGTCCTGTGCTCAAGGGAGACATGGCCCTGGGAGAAGAGCATAGCTCTTCCGGAACAGACAAAGACGGATAGGACTTGCTTAATATGCCACAGTGGCTCTTTGTTAGTGATGATGATAATACTAACAATTACAGCAATGAAAATAGTTGGGAGGCCTTTGTATTCATTCATAAAATGAGTCACACAAATTCAGCAGTCCTTGATTTTCTTTGATGAAGTTTCCAACCAGCACATTGAAGAGTACCTTACAGGTACAGAATTTTTGAGGTCTCCAGCGAAGAAAGAGTAATGACCTCAACCCCAACTTTCCCTGGAAGCAAGGTCCAGTTGGTCTAAATTGGAGGAATCCTTTGATAAGGATGATGGAAAATCCTCTACCTGTTTATTCACTGTAAAGTCGTATTGCCATTCAAAGTTTGCAGTACTAGTAGTATTTTCATGAACAAAAACCTCTGTCCCCTTCTCTCTGTTCCCTTGTCAGTCCCACTACCATGAGTCCCATCACTGTTACTCATGCAAGAAAAAAATAGCAGTAACTTCCGTTTATGAAGTGGTAGTAGGCGCTGTCCCTCAAATCTTTCACAATAGCCCTATGCAGTAGATAGTATCAGCTCCTGTTAATCGTGGAAAATGAGGCTTATAGAGCTTAGGTCAGGGTCTGAAGTCACATCTCAGAAGTATCAGAGCCAGAATTAAAATCCAAGTCTGTGTGACTCCAAAGTCTTTGCTTTTTTTTTTTTTTTTAAGATTTTATTTATTTATCAGAGAGAGAGAGAGGGGGAGAGAGCGAGCACAGGCAGACAGAATGGCAGGCAGAGGCAGAGGGAGAAGCAGACTCCCTGCTGAGCAAGGAGCCCGATGTGGGACTCAATCCCAGGATGCTGGGATCATGACTTGAGCCGAAAGCAGCTGCTTAATCAACTGAGCCACCCAAGCATCCCAAGTCTTTGCTCTTGATGAGAATTTCATGTCATGCCACCTGCCCTTCTGAATGAAAAGTTTCACTGGTGTAGATATATGCATGTTTCCCTCCAATTCTCATTTATTGCAAGGACCACATTTTGACATAATAAAGGAACTCAGAAGGATAAAAATAATTCAGGGTTCCAACACCCTGTTGTAGCAACTGTTTCATTTTTATCCATTTCCTTTTGATCTTTATCCATATGTACATGTTTTACGTAGTTGTAGATATAATTTTGTATTCTGCCGCTATGGTTAATATGATACCAGGCATTTTCCTTCCTGCTATTTGGTTTTTAATGGACGCGTAATACTCCATTTTCTTAAAGTGCCATGATTTCATTAACCATTCCCCACAATGGACCAAGTTCTTTCCATGTTTTGAGTTGTAGAAACTCTACTGTAGCAAACAATTTGATTTCTGCCCCCTCCTCCCATCTTTTCTAATTTTTTTTAGAGAACCAGTTCCTAGGAGTGACATTACAAAACAAGAATTTGAACACGTTTATGGCTTTGATACTTTAAAAACGAGTCAAATTAATAAAGTTTGTACCTCTGATGATAGTAAACAGATAGTCTAATCCACAATAATAGATTAATCACATTAATTATTGTTTAGGGGAACCAAATTAATGACAAATGTAGAGTAATTGCTTGTGAGTACAGGGTTTCTTTTCGGGGTGGTGAAATGTTCTGGAAGTAGGTGGTGGTGATGGTTGTATAGCTTTGTGACAATACTAGAAACACTGAATTGTGTTTATACTTGAAAAAGGTCAATGGTATGTTCTGTGAATTATATCTCAATAAAGCCACTATAAAGAATTAAAAACAAAGTTTCTGATATTCCAAGTAATGGTTTCAACCATTGCTATCAATGTTCTGTGTTTCTGTATTTATATATGGAAACATCAGACTGCCTGGGTTTGACTCATGATATCATCACTTAGCTGCTGTGTGACCCCTGGCCAGCGCTATGTAAGTTGGGTCCTACAGAAGTCCATGCTGAGACAGAGTTTGGGGTACAGGATATGTGTTGAGGATCAGCACTTACGAAAGCAGGGCAGAAGCGGGGCTAGGTGGAAGGGGTAGGAACAACACCCAAGTCTGACAGCCTCAGTCAACCCTGCAGGGAGCTTTGGGCGGTCATTGTCCTTCACTGAGCTGAAATGGCCCGACCTTTCCACACTGACCTTGGATGGGACCTCACTTGTGTTGCCAGGAAGGGCAGGATCTCGGGCCAGGCATGATCTGCATCTGTGACCAGCCCTGGGGAGCACAGGGCAAGGGGCTGGCTGTTCTGCTCTACCCCCACCACAGGGGAGCCCCAGGACCAGGCCTCCGGGTGGCATACCCCCATGTCTGTCATAAGAGGTCACCTGACTCTGGCCTTTTGCCTCAATTCCCTCACCTGTAAAATTGAGACAATAATAGCACCTAAATCTTGGGATTGTTAGGAAATTAAATGAGAACCCATATGCGAAACACTTAGAACAGAACGTCATAGGTTAACTTCAGAAAATTCTAGCTGTTTCTATTTTATTATTACTCTATTGAGTAATAAAGTCCATTTTTCCCAGACTAGCTGAAGAATTGCCATATAGCATATATACTGAAAAGGCTCTGAAGACTTCTTTTTTTTAATAGACATCATTTTTTTAAGAGCATTTTCACTTTTACAGCAAAATTGAGCAGAAGGTACAGAGTTCCCATGTACTTCTGCCCCCCACCCCACACAGCCTCCCCCACTGTTCTGAAGACTTTTAAAGAAGGAATAACATTGGGGCACCTGGGTGGCTCAGTGGGTTAAAGCCTCTGCCTTCGGCTCAGGTCATGATCCCAGGGTCCTGGGATCGAGCCCCGCATCGGTCTCTCTGCTCAGCGGGGAGCCTGCTTCCCTTCCTCTCTGCCTGCTTGTGATCTCTGTCTGTCAAATAAATAAAATCTTAAAAAAAAAAAAAAAAGGAATAACATCTTTCTGGGAAGGGTTGTTTATATTTTGAGGCCATAATGGGCAGGACCTACAAGAAATGAGTGGAATGAGGTTGTGAAAGTTTCCCTGCCCCCCCCCCCATCTGCCCATTGTCTGTCTACTCCTGACTAACATTTCCATCCTGTTCGATCATTCTTGGTTAGGAATACCTCCCTTTGGTGAGCAAGGGTTCAGTAGACCCTTCCTGCTATGACAACCAGCGGAGAGCAGAACCTCATGTCAAAGAAATTACTTTTGATACATAGATTAGGGCTATAGTTGTCAAAGGCACAGAGCTCCCCAGGACAGGAATCCCAGGGCAGTGGGCCGGATGTTACTAGTAGCAGATCCTGTGCACGTGGGAGGAGGGCAGCAGGAGCCCGCGGCGCCCCTGCTTGCAGGGCTGCAGGAGAGGGCCAGGCAAGGAGTGCGGGTGCTCAGAAAAGGAGGTGGAAGGTAAAAAGGAGCCTTTGCTTAGTCACAACTTGACCCTAGGTATGGTTTTCCTAGAGAGGAAAGACAGCCTAGGCTTTTTAGTTTCTGATTTTGGGGTCAATTTCAGTTTTTTATCCATATTGGATGGGAGAAATTTTGTACAACAGCTTTGCTTTTTCATCTTCTTCTTCCTCTTCTTCCTCTCCTCCTCCTCCTCCTCCTCCTCCTCCTCTTTCGTTATCATTATCACAGACTGAAATGGAATTTTGGGTGGAATACATTCTGTGAATTTTAACATGTATAAATTTAGGTAACCATCATCACAATCAGGATACTGAACGACTGTACTAACACACAAAACTTCCTGTGCTATGTCTTTGTAGTCACACTAATCTCTGGCAGCCACTGGTCTATACTCTATTATTATCCTTTGAGACAGCTCAGCTTTAAGTAATCTAGTGTCTTATCCTCATGGAGTTTGCAAAGATTGTGGGGTTTGGAGTTGGAGAGAAATGTTACCTCCTCCATTACTAAGCATTAAGTTAACCTCTTAACTGGGGAGGTTAACTTATTGAGACATGGAAAGAAAGGTAACATATTTATAGGGTCTCCTCTCCCACCCAATGAGGGTAAGCCTATCTTTGCCATCTTGATAACTGGGCCCCACTTGACAGATTAGGGTAAAATTAAGAGGAGGGGAGGGTCCAGCCTAAATGAGATGATATACATAAAATACTCAGAACAGGGCTTGTCATATGGGAAATGTCCAAAAAATGCTAGCTGTTATTTTCCTCCTCAACTGAATAACTCAGTCAGTGTTATGCAGACTACCAGAAAACTGTGACACAGCCTATAAACCAAGAAAGCTCCAAAGACTTTTAAAAATACAGACTTTACTTTTTAGAGTTGTTTTAGGTTCACAGCCAAATTGATTTACAGTGGAAAGGGCAGAAAGTTATTTGGGGGAAAGAATGGATTTGGCAGGGGAAATGAGAGAGACAAAAAGAAGAAAGAAAAAAAGAAAGCCAGCACAGGCTGTGTTTGAAGAGAGAGTTTTGTTTGGTTTTCTTTTGGGGTGGGGAGAGGGTCAGACATAGGCAGAAAAAGATGGAAAGTAGACGCATGCTTTGATCAGTAGGGCTTTGGGCAGTTTCATGCTAGATGAGAAAGATATTACAGATATTTGATTGTGTGGTATGGAGGAAATCCTCTTTGGCATTTTCAAAGAATGATATAATGATTTGAGTTGCTTTTAAATTACTTGTGGATGTAATTTATTTACATCTCCTGTTAATTGAGACAAACCATGAAGCAATACAATAGTCTCTTCTATATTATTATGTTATAATTATTATGACACATATATGTATACATGCATTTTAAAATGTGATATAGACATAGACTTAATATATGTATACATACCCTGTTCAGGTAGCCTTATTAACACTATCTCATTTAACCCTCAAAACAACCCAAAGAAGTAGGTATTGCTGCTGTTATTCCATTTTACAGAAGAGGAAACCTAGATTTAGAGAGGTTGATTAACCCACTCAGAGCCAGTAAGTGGATTTGAATATAGGCTTATTTTTTTTAAGATTTATTTATTTATTTTAGGGAGACAGAGTGAGCGCATGGGTTGGGGGATGGGCAGATGGAGAAGGAGACAAGCAGACCCTGCCAGGTGCGGGGAGCAGGAGGCAGGACTTGATCCCAGGGCCCTGAAGAACATGACCTGAGCTGAAAACCGAGAGTCAGACACTCAACCAACTTAACCCCACCCAGGCACCCCTTAAATATAAGCTTTTTGAAGGCAGAATCTGTTCTAACTATTATGGTAGATGGCGACTACTCCAAGCCTCAAATTTCTCATCTATAAGCTAGAAAATAATTCCTGACTCATAAAAGCATTCTGAGGATTAAATGAGATCATTACAGGCTACCTAAAGGGATTTATTTTTATTCTTCTTTGCTCCCAACTGTCTGCTACCCTGCCTTGCTCACAGGAGGGATTCAATAAAAGCTCTACCATTTTATGACTAAGCATATTCCACGCTGACTCTAGGTTTCATGCAAGACAATTTTGAGTTAATGACCACTGTGCTAGCACTGGAGGTACAAGGATGAATAAAACATTCTTTGCCCTCGGGAACTCATAATCCTCTGGGTTAAAAGCATACAAAGACATCATTTCTGTAGACTGTGGGTAGGTGCGGCTACAGAAGTACAGATGTATGGTCTGCACGCAAGCTGAAGGGCTCATTTGGAGTTGAGAGGACAGGCGAGAAGAAAAGGATAGGCATAGGAAGGCAAGACACAGTTTGGAGGATGGAAAACCGCTGTGATTCCATGTTTGTTACTGACGCATACATAAAATGCTGGGCAAGAAGTGGCAAGAAAGGAGGTGGAGAGAGAAGACCTTGCGTGCTACGTGAACTTCACCTTGTTAGCCGCTGATTCCAAAACAACTTATCCCCCCACGCTTTACCAACTTTTCGCCATATCCCTGTTGTCTCTGTAATATTTGTTGGATATTCCCATCAGCTCACTTTTTAACTTAAACTTGCTTAGCGTAATGTCCCTGAAATCAGTCTTGTTATGCTAGTTTTTTCTAATACACTTTACAGTAAGAACATTACAGTTAAAAATTTAGAAAATACTTGTCCACAGGTGACTTAAAATCATCTCAGATACTATCAAGGGTATGGGTATCACATTTGTTCACGTAAACAGTGGGGAGTCCTTGAGGTTTTTTTTAGTAGAAGAATAAGATAGTTAGATTTACTTTCTTCATAAAAAACCAGAAATTTAAAATGTTTACTCAGGAAAAGAATGAGCAAATAGGTATTTCTCATTACAAAATTTCCTCTTTAAGATTTGGGGTTTATATTTCCCTCTTTATACTCTGGCTCCCAGACAAAAACTAGTTGATCAAGTTTAACCACAATACTTCTTTTAAGAAGGTTTAAACGGACCATTTGTTTATTTTTGTAAGCAAATACAAAGCATTGTGGAAAAACCATTTTATTTGTCTGTATGATTTCATGATCATATTGTTTTTTTAAGAATTTCTTTTCCCCTCTTATTCCAATTCAGTCTTGTATTATAATCATGCTTCTAAAGTAAAATCTACAAAACAAAAAGTATATTTGAAGAATCTAATCTCTACTATTCTCTTCTAAATGGTTCTTTCAATTCACTCTGTAGGGAATCATTTTGTTTATTAATTTTGTGGTTTATCCTTCCATTTAAAAAACATATATAAATTGTAATTCTACCTTGCTTTTTTCACACTGTTTTCTGGGGATCACTCCATGGCAATGTAGAGAGATACTCTTCATTTAGAGTGTAGCTTTGAGGAGAAAAGTATGGAATGCAGAAATTAATACAAGGTAAATTTTCTTATCACAAAAAATTAAACTATAAATCAATAACAGGAAGATATCCAGAAAAACTTGAAATATTTGAATACTAATCAACACCTGTCTAAATAACTTACATTAAGGAAGAAATCACAAAGATGAGGAAATATTATAATTTAATCAATTATAATTATGACATAATTATAATATGAATGATTGATATGGTGTATATATATAAAATTTCCTTAATACAGTTAAGTGGAGCTTACAGGAGAATTTATACCATTAAAAGCTTATATTGGAAAGAACTCAAATTATTAACCTGAACTTGCACCTTAAGATAAAGCCTATAAATCAAGAAAAAATTAAATCCAAAGCAAGCAGAAGAAAAGAAATAATAAAAAATAAAAATAAGACAGAAATCAATGTGCTAAAAAAATAAGGGGGCAAATAGAGAAAATAAATAAGATAAAAAACTATTTCTTTGAAAAGATCAATAAAATTGATAAACCTCTAGCCAAACTGATAAGGAAGAGGAACAACAACATACAAATGAACAATATTGGGAATAAAAGAGGGACATCACTACAAATCCTACAGATATGAGAAGGCTAAAAAATAAGTATTGCGGTCATCTTTATGCCAATAATGTTGATAGTTAAATATAACGGACATATTTATAAAACATACACACACACTATTAAAGTTCATTCAAGAAGAAACAGATAACCTGAATAGCCCTCTTTTAAGGAATTGAACTTATAGTTAAAAATTTCCACAATAAAATTCCAGACCAGATGACTTCAGTGATGAATTTTACTGAATGTTTAAGAAAGGGATAGTATGAATTCCACGCAAATTTTTCCAGAAAATGGTCCAACATTGCACTCATACCAAAATAGGAAAAAGACATAAAAAAACCTAGAGACTAATATTTTTTATCAATACAGATGTAAAGATCCTTAACAAAACATTAGGAAATACAATCCAGCAATATGTAAAAGGAATAATATATCATGGCTAAATAGGGCTTATCTGAGGAATGCAAGACTCTTTTTTAAAAATCTATCTATTTATTTTTTAGTACTCTGTACACCCAACATGGGAACCCATGATCCCCAAGATAAAGTCATGCTCTTCCAGGGCCCTCTGCGAGGCTCTTTAAATGGTTGAAAATCAATCCATGTAATTCATTCTACCAACAGATGGTAAAAGTTAAGCCATATGATAATATGAATAGATCCAGAAAACACATTTTATAACATTTAGCATCAATTTATAATAAAATAAAATTCTCAGGAAACAATGAATAGATTATAATCTCCTTCATCTGATAAGGGGTACCTGAAGGTAACATCATACTTAGGGGTCAAAGTCTTTATGTTTTACTTCCCCAAACGAGGACAAAACAAGGATGTCAGATCTGACCACTCTGCTCAAAATTATTACAGATCCTGCCCAGTGTGCTAAGAAAAGAAAATGATATTAAGTGCATATCAGTTTTAAATGAAGAAGAAATAATGTCTTTGTTCACAGGTTATATGATCACTTGCATAGAAAAAACCAAATAACCTACAAAATCTTCTAGAATAAATAAGTGAGTTTATCAAGGTCACGATTGCAAGGTTATTAACAATTGGATATTTAAATAGAAAAACCATTTCCCATGCTTTTAATAAATGAAATACTTGAAATAAATTTAAGAAAAAATTAAGACATACACAGAAAGCTACAAAATGTTGCTGAGATTAAGGAAGGCTTATGTTCATGGATTAGAAAACTCAGTATTGTTAAGATGCCAATTCTGTCTAAATTGATCAATAGATCAATACAATCCAAATAAAAAAATTCCAGCAAGCTATTTGTCAAAATCAACAGGCTGATTTTGTATCAGATGCAAAATACCTAGACTAGCCAAAATAATTTAGAAATGGAGAAATCATACTACCTGATAGAGACTTACTGTAAGTTACAGTATATAAGACAATATGGTGCTGGCATAAAAATAAGATATAGATCAGTGGAACAGAGTAAAGAGACCTGAAATAGACCTATACATATATGGTTGATTGATTTTGATAAGGGTACTAAGATGATTTAATGGGAAAAGCGTGGTCTTTTCAAAAATGGTGTTCAAACTATTGGACATCCATAGGCAAAGAAATAAACCTTGGCCCTTTCCTTGCATCATATGCAAGTTAACTCAAAAATAGATCAGAGTCCTAAATATAAGAGGTAAAGCTATAAAACATCCAGAAGAAAATGTAGGAGAAAATTTCTGTGACCCTGGCTTAGGCAAAGATTTCTTAGTAAGAAAAAAAAAGCAGGAATCATAAAAGAAAATAAATGAATAAATTGTACTAATCAGAACTGGGAACTAATCAGAATTAAGTGTTTTTGAAAGACACTGTGAAGAAAATGACAAGTCAAATCATAAAATTTGGAGAAAATATTTGCAAACATGTATCTAATAAATTATACATAAAATATAAAACTCTCAAAACTCAATAATCAAAAGACAAACTACCCAGTTTTAAAAAAATGAGATAAAGATTGGCAGATACTTCACTAAAGAAGACAAATGGATAGGATATAAGTACATTAAGTAGATTTTCAATGTCACTATTCATTAAGGAAATGCAAATAGAAACCATAATGAGATACCACTATATACATACTAGCATGGCTAAAATTTAGAAGACTGGCAATACTAAGTGCTGGTAAGGATGGAGGGCAAATTTAACTCTCATTCATTGTTGGTTGGTATGCAAGTTTATATATCCTTTTTTGAAAACAGTGTGAGATATTCTTAGAAACTCAAACACACACACATTTTCTTTTTGACCCATAACCCCATTCCTATATATTTATTGAACCAAAAGAAAGGAAGACATATATTTATACCAAGACCTACATGCAAATATTTCTAGAAGCTTAGTCATAGTAGTTCCCAAACTAGAAACAATTCACATGTCCTTTATCTGGGAAATGGCTAAGCAAACAGTGGTCCATCCATGCAAAGGAAAATACTCAGCCATTAAAAGGACCAAACTATTCATACCCACAACAACATGGATGAAATCAAAAGCTTTATGTTAAGTGAAGGTCGCCAGATGCTAAAGGTTATACACTATATTATTCCATTTACGTTATATTCTTTAAAAGGCAAAATGACAGAGGGAAGAATCAGACTAATAATCATCAAGGTCTGGAACCAGAGAAAGGGCTTGACTGTTAAAAGTCCAAGAAGAACTCTTTGGGGTGCTGGAAACAACCATACAATTTGTTAAAACTCATCAAACTGTAGTGAAAAGGGGTGAATTTTATTTTCACATATTATACCTTTATACACTTGACTGTAAAAAATAAAATAAAGGTAAAAAATGAACAAAGGAAAGAAAAGAGTAAGGGCAGGGAGATAATAACAGGACAGAGGGAGGGACGAAGCTTAAACCAGGGCAGTGACTGTTAAGTTAGAGGCGCAGGGTTTATAACCGCTGGGCTTTGGAATTGGAGAAACTTGCGTGAATATTGGCTTTGCTGTTTATTAGTGTGTGAACTTAGGCAAGTTACTTTACCTCTGTAGTCCTACTTGCTCATCTGTAAAATGGGATGATGATAGATCCCATCTACGAATGCCCAGTACTATATCTACAGAAGAGATCACATATTTTTTGAATAGTGCTTAAAGCATTAAAGTGATGTGATGGGACGACTAATCAGATCTTGCAAGTGAAAGAGTAGAAGGAGGTAAGGCTTGGATTCGGGCAATTGACTGCCATCAGCTGACCTACAGATGTGGAGGGCAGAAAATGAGTTTAGGTTTAAAGGCGATTACAGAGCCGCTCTGACAGACATCTCGGTGAGCCTTCCGCTGAGAGTTGCGTATAGGCATCCAGACCTCAGTGAAAGTGAAAGGTTATAGTCTGTGTGGATCTCATTTCAAAGCAAAGACATTAAAAAAAAAAATTCATAACACAGAAAACGAGTTGTATTTTTAATTTGGACTCATGCTGAATATGTATCTTTGGGGTTCCCACTAATAGTCCAGGGGTTCAATTTTGGGGGGCTGATTCCCACACCAGCTATTGTGATCGTAACTCATTGTGTCTCTGTGCTGAAACACAGTAGGCACTCAACAAATACTCGCTGAATGAATCTGCTGAATATTTCCTCTTTGCAAAGTATTATAGGCTCCTGGAATCCCTGGACACTGACCACGTATAGGCAGCTAAGACCCCTTTAAATTCATGGAGTCAAATGGAAGAATGGGACAAAATGGTGCTACTTGCTACTTGGAGACTTTGCACCAAACTGATGGTTTCTTTTTGTCATTTCTTCTCCCAATGTTCTCTTAAATGCAGCTGCAATTCTGCTTTATGCATTCATTGAATTTTTTTTTTTTTTTTAATTGCACTGGCAGTTGGACCCATGCAGGAAAAGACCAGAACCTTCTCTGGAAAAACATTTTTTAAAAACATTCCTCTTGTGACATTGGCCACAGGTCCCAGAAGTGTTCACAGGGAGAATAAGTTTGAGCATCACAACTTTATGGCCAAAAACCATTTCAACTCATTGTTAACCAGCTCAGTCTGCCTTGGGCACAAAGTCTTCTGTTCTTAATCCCGTAGGAGCCTGTAAATTCAATTAAAATCTGGAGTGACTTCCTGAAAATCACCAGTTAGGATGACTGCATTCCCTTAACTGGGCAGGATGGTGCATGTCCTAAAACTTGCTGCTGAATCCCATTTGTAACTATGTCTTACCACCCAGCATCCAAGAAAAAAAAAAGTCTTCGCTCTGCGGTCAGCATTTCTTCTGTGCCCCCTCAGGTCTCACTGCGTGTTTTCTCAGTACCTTGTGCATGGACAGGTTGCCTTTGAATGTCATAGTTATTGAGCAAATTTGAAAATAAGTGGGTTTGTAGGAGTCAGAGTGAGAAGTTAACGGACTGTAGGAGGCATGAGTCATAGCCGTTCTGAATTTCAGAAACAGCTCAGCCTGGCCAGCTGGGGGCACTTGCCTTGCCTTTTTAGCAGGTGAATCTATCCGTACTCCCCCAAAAGAGGTGGGTCAGGAAGGAGTTGGGAAGTCCTGAATAGGAAAGTGCACGTTCAAAAACTGTACCTTAGTGTCTCAGTTTCACTCAAGGACCGTCATTAAGGGCAGGTCATCGGTCTGAGCTCACAGGAGTGACCGGAAGCAGGAACTACAGAAGTGACAGAGGTTGGAATACACAGAGTCTCACTTTTTCTGGTAGAGGTGCCCTGAAGGGTCTGCTGATACCGCATAAGCAAAACTGGGACATCCTTAAAGCTTCCTCCTCCTCCTCAATTCCGACATCAAAAAATTCACATGTACATTTACATACCACGCCCTCAAATGTGTTAGAAGGAAAAAGTTTGCCATAGAAAGAAGCAGAAGAAAGAGGCATAGCAATGTGGTTAGGTTCCCTGTGTGCCATAGTGATCGCACTAGAAAGCAGCTCAGACATGTCAGAGATGCAGAGAGAAGAAAAGCAAGCCTTTCCAGGTTGGATCCCCCATTCAGCATAACATGGGCCTCTTCAAATAGGAGTTGTCCCAAGAGACTCCAGGATTTCATAGCTCCCTGAAGCATGCTGTGATGCTGGTGGAGCTCTGACGCTCGGTATAGAGCAGGGGAGTAGATGGAGAAATGTTCTTTTGTTTTCCTGCTTCATTTCTCTCCTTCTTTTCTGTGTCCTTTTTGTGTACCATACGAGGATCGCAAATCGTCACTCCGTTTATGGTTGAAGGACTCTACTATAAAAGGCCCTTCAGCTCTTGGGCAAATGCAGTTATTTGAAGACACGGTACGCATGCATCCGAGTCATAGTGCTGAGTTAAGATATTTGTTCTTGGGATCCCAGTGTCTACCTCTGGGGAACTCCGCGGGCTCTTCTAGTTCTGGGTCTAGGCTGCTTGGCACTAAAGGAACATAGATAGATACTAGCTAACACTCTGATGAGAAAACCCAACAAGGCTGGTTTTATCAGGCCCATATCTAGTTTCCTGTGAACTTTACAGTACAAGAAATCCCAGGGTTTCTTCTTCTGAATAAGATCCTCAGAGTTGGGACAAAGAAAGAGAAGGAGTCAGCTGTAGCATCTCTGTGCACCAAATCTTTGTGCACAACCATGCATCCCAGCCCCCAAAGTCACCTTTGTCAAGGACATCTTTCTTCAGTGGAAAGTAAATATTTTTCTGAAAGTCACCACTTGCCACCTGGGTCTCATTTAGGAGGAGAAAAATCAAATTGATACATGTGACAGCCCAGTGACCAAAATAAAACCTTGACATTTTGTTTCTGGTCTATCTTCATGGCAGAAACAAAAACAAGAGGGTGGCTTTGAAGAGGTAATAGGAGACCATGACAGTCATGCCCATTGTGTCTTTTTTCTAATCCTAGAATCTCTAACCGTCACTCAAATATTCCTCCAAAACACAACTAAATACCATTGGTTTATACTTCTTGTTAAAGATATTTGGTGTAAGTATTTGGAATGTGACCAGCTCCAGTGTGGTCAATCCTAAACAATTTGAAAAGAAAAACGAGTGTTAGCCTAGCAATAATCCAGGGTCTAATGGCCGCTGGAATGGAAATGCATTGATAGAAAAGGACACAGGGTATAAGTGATATCTGCTGAGATTGCTGTCATCCCCTTGGTTCCACTAATCTAGTTTGCCAAGTCAGGGTTGGTTCAACTAATCTAGCTTGCCAGGAGCATACACCCTTCCCCAATCTGTGGGTGTCCCTCCCAGAGTGGTGTTACAACCTTGCAACCATGTATTTTTGTCTTATTTTATTTTTTTATTTATATATGTATTTATCTATTTATTTATTTGTCAGAGTGAGAGTGAGAGAGAGAGAGAGAGAGAGCGAGCGCACAAGCAGTGGGAGCAGCAGCCAAGGGAGTAGTCTGACCAAGTAGTCTGATGTGGGACTCGATCCTAAGACCCTAGGATCATGACCTGAGTGGAAGGCAGACTCTTAACCGACTGAGCCACCCAGGCATCTCGCAATCACGTATTTTTAGAATTTGAAGGAAAAACTTGAACTCGGTTGGAAGAAATTTTATAAAGGAAATCCTCCCTAAAGTTACAGTTTTCACTAATTACTAATTCAACCAACAGCTTATTGTCTGTCCTCCGTGCACACTACTTGTTAGTCAGGCATTCACTTACAGGTGTTGAGCATTCAACAACAGCCCAGAAAAATCCACAAACTTTTCCCTTTCATTTCGCCTGGAGGGAATGAGGGTTTTGTATTTCCCCTGCACGCAGGTGTTTCCTTATTCAGAAGGAGGGCTGAAGGCTGCTCCAAATAGCGAGCTTTTTCATCTCAAGAACAGCCTTCTTTAGAGCAACTCGACTAACTCCTTGTCCCTTTCTTCTCACATTCAAAACTGACTCTATAGGTCTGGGGCTTAATTGGAGAAATATTTTAAATTCCACTAATAGGTGGCCCTTCACTGGTTCTCGGAAGTGGAAAATATTTTGCTTTGGTTTTGAAGTAGCTCTGGGGACAATGCACAACATTCAACCTCTTGCGGCCAGTGGTCAAACAGCTGCAGGTTATTACAGAAGCTGGAGAATATTCTGCGTTTCAAATGAAATCTCTACACCTTACAGCAGCTGCAAAAGCCTGTATGCGGCAGGGGAAAAGGGCTCCCAGGAGCAAGGGCCTTGGAAACGCTATGCACCAGGACAAAGCCCTCCTACTGTAAGGCAGGGTGAAATTTGCCTGCATCCCGCAATCATTCCATGTGAAATCTCTAATTAAATTTACTTATTTGGGTCTCCAAATTTTCTTCTCCAAGCAAGCACAAGGGTTGGCTTGCTATCCGCCTACTCTTGCTTTTGAAAAAAGCCAGTCACGTGATGAACCATAACTATTAATGAAGATACTCATTAAACAAAGTAATATATATTTAGAATATTCATCCCTGCTGAACTTTCCTACATTAGCATCAAAATGGTTGGGAAAGATAAAAAGCCATAAGGATTCCAGATAGGGCTTTAATCCTAAAGCACAGAAAACCAAGTTGATTCTATTTCCAAGGCACTTGAGGGCATATTTCTCTTGTCCTGGAAGAATATAATCCTGTTCCCTTAGAATCTTACACCTGACATTTCTCTTGATTTAATTAGATACAGGAAAGGAACAAAGCCACATTTAAATGAATGAACATGAATGCCTAATTATTTGTGTTGCAAATGACTGCATGTTTTCCTTACATTTGTGTGGCTTGCCAAGCCTCTCCTACTATTTTTAGCTATATTATCTTATTTGAATTTCGCAACAATCCTGAGAAGAAGACAGGTGACAAAAGGGACTGTCACCATTTTGCAGTTGAGGAAATTGAGGCCCCCCGAGTAGTCTCCTGGCTGAGAATTGGCAGTGGAGCACCGAAGGCCAGGATTTCATCTCTGCTTCTCTCCAGAGGAAGTGAGGCGGTTGGTCAGTGCAGCTAATGGTTGTGCCATGCTACAAATATGCAGGAGCAAAGGAGGCAAAAGATTCAAAAAGAAGAAAACAAATGGAAAGTGGACCAAGGGAGGGGTAAGTGGAGAAGTCACACTAAAGGGTATTTCAGTGACACAAAATCAGCCCCTCTGTGCCACTGGGTGGAAAAAAATCCCAAGTGAGCAACTCTAATGTGTGTTAACCTTCCTGATTTCCCAAAATCGGGTCAGTGAGAATTCATTGGGTGGCTCCCGAACTAGTCACTAGGCATTGCTTCTAGAAACATCTGTAGTCAGTGCATGCGGCAACAAGAAGGCACAGCTTTGAGATAAAGTTCACCTCTGGGACTAAGTGAGGACGTATCAAAAGATAGTGAGGGAAGTCAGACTAAGGATAGTCAATTATTGACTAAGGAAATAGAGATGACCCCCACTAATCATTGTGTTATATCAGGACATCTATAGAAGCCTATCTGAGACTGAACGTCATTATTCTCACAGAGGACCAGGAATCAATCGTGTTTGCTCTACATAGGGAAGGACGAGTGTTACTAGGAGTGGGATGGCCGACGCCCTCTCAGGCGAGGAGCCAGACAGCCGAATTCAACAGCAGGTGGGATGGGTGTGGAGGAAGAAGCAGTAGTCATAGATCCCCTATTATGAGCAAGATTTTTGTCAGGTCTCATGGAGGCTGGGGTGCTCTGATTTTGTGCTCCTCAGCTTAGCCCCTAAGGGACCTGGATAACCAGAAGGAGTGACTGAAGATGGCAGAAATAGTCCTTGGGAGGACCTAGTCCCCCTTATCAAGGAATACACTGGTTTGTATTTCAGGTCTTTGGGGACAGCAGGTATGAGTCTGTCCTCCCATGATGCAACGAGTTCTGGGGTTTCTGGATCAACAAAGCAGAACTCTAATCTTTAAATGTGAGGAGTAGGTCAAGGCCCTTCGCCCATTATGAACTTCCTGCCTGGTGGCCAGCCAGTCCTCTTGAACCATAGTCCTGCTGATTTCCCTATGTGACATGGTGGGTTTTTTCTTTTTTTCTTTAAATGACTAATTTACTCATGGCAGGCAGGGCAGGAGTCTGGTTCAAGTGCGGGGGCAGCCTCATACTGGCACTGGAGAGAACAGGGGTTGTATTCTTGGTGTTACCCCTACCCATAGCTTTGATCTTTCAAACCATTTAACCTCAGTCTGGGCTCCTCATGGATACAGTGAAGGGATTTCATTAGATGATATTTGTAATTTGCCCAAGGTCACTTAGCTGGTCAGTAAACTCCATTACCCTTCCCCTACCTTAGTCTACTTCTCCCCACATAAATTTGGGTGTAAAGCCCAGATTGGAGAAAGGGTTCCAAGCAGATAGTAAAGTAGTTTGAAGTGGATTTCCCTTCTCCTTAACCAGGATGGAATCAGGGTAGATTACGCACAGACTTGTTACTTACAAGAAGGTCTTGCCAATAAATGATCAACTCAACTACAACTCTGTTTTCTCTACCTCACTGGAGACACATAGAAAATAATAATGATAGATAATATTTGTGTATTGCATGCAGGGGCAAATGCATGGGGCTGCACATGGCCTCTCCCAGGGATGAGGGATTCAATAGTTTGGCCCACCTGTGTCACATTTGCTCAAGCACCCTGGCTATGTCCCATCAAATGCCCTTTCAAACCAGGGTGCTATGAGAAGTAAAGCCAGATTATTTTACCTTCTCTGTCTCAGATTCATAGGATAATTTTTTTCTCATTCAGGGCTATAGGGAGGAAAGAACATGCTTCTTTGGTTTGGGGTCCTTCAGTAAAGTGGAGCCACGTTCTATAGACTCTTGCTTTCTACCATATCGCTTATTTTGTTATTGCTTTTCTTGACCTCTGTCATGGCTCTCATCTTCTTACAGCATAATTTATTTAATGGTAGAGCACACTTTGTTCCTTAAATGATTAACATCCCAACAGATGTCGGGAAGCCAACGCCCATCCTTCAGTATGCTCTGTCAACGTTGTAGGCACCGTTGAAAGCAGAGTGATCCTTGTCAGATCTCTTCCTTTAAGACCCTCAAAATTTTAGGCATCATCTCCAAAGCTCATAGTTTTGCATTATTATTAGATATATAACTGACTTGAATGTTACTGTTCTGACAGCAGAGGCAGAAGATAGGTATACATTAGTCCAGTTAGGGCTTTTTTTTTTCTTTCTTTCTTTCTTCTTGTTCACTTTCTCGATGAAGTATAGATTACATATGGTAGAGTGCTAGCGCATTCCTTGCACAATGCCATGGCTGTCTCGGAGCTCCACACACGTGTGTATGACTCAGCAGATCTTTTAGGCTACCTCTCAAGCATTAGGCACTGGTCCTGGGTTTCTGCCCTCATTTTCCATTTCTTACCTCCTGATTGTATCTCTTCCCCTCTATTTCTCAGAAGCCTGTGTCTATTTTTCTCATGTTCTTGACATGTCCCTTTCATTTCCTCTTTTCTCTCCTGATTTTTTCTTTCTTCCCTTTAGGACTTACTCTGTATTTTTGACAACATTTCTCTAGATTTCTGTAGTGTGATAATTACAATAATTATACCCGTTACTCACTCTCACTTTCACAAGGGGCTACTAAGCTTCTCTCTACACTTATGATCCCCAAGTCATGAAAAGTCCTCCTTCCTGCTCTGCTGGTCCCACATCTGAAGGGCAAAGCTTGAGGATGGATCTTAGAGGCAATTCCTAGTGTAGGTGTCTGGGCTGCAGGGTTTCCCAGTCAATAAGGATCAAGATGAGAAGTGTAAACCACAGTGTGAGAACAACAAGGTGGGAACGCTTTGGCAATCAATATGCAGGGCTGGCTGTTCCAGGTGGGAGGTAGGAGAATAGATTTGGAGAAAATCCAAAGAGCTATTGAGCAAGAAATTAGAACAGCTGTTTTTTATGGTTCCCATTCTAGTGACCTATCACCATGTAACAAACCACCCCAACTTCAGTGGCATAATACAACAATAAATGTTTATTATTATTATCTCTTATAATTGTAGGCGTTGATTTGGGTTTGGTAGGCTGTTCTTGCTGGGTTGAAATCTGGGGGTGGCTGGGGTTGGAATCCAAGGTTATCGCTTCCAGTCAGCAGGGATTTCAGCTGGGGCTGCGGGGAAACACTCATGCCTGGCTTCCCCATGTACTGTGGGCTTCTACACAGCATGGCAGCTGGCCTCCAAAAACACATGTCCAAAGAATAAGCCAGGAGCTAACTGCATCGCCTTTTATGATCGAGCCTTGGAAGTTCCATTAGTATCACTTTTGCATGAGGTAGTCATAAAGCTTCACACGGATTCAAAGGGGAAGAGATACAGACTTCATCTCTTAGCAGAGATGATAAGATCGTATTTTCAGAAGAGTAGGTGGGACAGGAGATACTCTTATGGTTGTCTTCAGGTGATATAGTGAGCTATAGTCTACCCTCTGGCCCCAATGACTCACACCCCTCCCACAAGCAAAATACACTCGTCCCCTCCCCAAGACCCCTAAGTCTCAATGCTTTATGGAATCAGGACAGGTCAGAAAGAAACAAAATTGAGAATTTCCCTAATGACTGTGTTCCCCTTTCTATTCTCTCTCTCTCTCTTTTTGAGAGCGAGAGCCCATGGGAGAGAGGGGTGAGGAGCAGAGGGAGGGAATCCTAAGCAGAGTCCCTGCTGAGTAAGGAGCCCTATGAGGGGCTCCATCTCAAAACCCTGAGATCATGACCTGAGCCAAAATCAGGAGTCAGATCCTCAACGGACTCAGCCACCTGGGCACCCTACCCTCCCTATTCTTTTGATCAGAAAGAAAGGGTTTCTCTGAGATATTTTCCTGTCTTTGCAACTTAAGCTGTTCCAAGTTTCAGGTTGTGAGTTTATGCCAAGAGTTGGGGAAGAAAAAACACCCCAAACTTCTCACCACCTTATTGGCCTTTGGAGTTTTGATTTCCCTCCCCAACCCTCCCAGTACTCTTACCTTTCAGAGTTCTCCCAGTATTATTACCTTTCATGTTCTGTTTAGTGTTTTTAGATGTAACCGGTGGGAGAGAGACTATGGAATCTGCTTGCTCCATTTTTACTGGAACCAGATCCAGAAGCCACCTCTTAATTTTAGATTTGTTTGCCATCTGGGAACGAGAAGCCATTTTGTTTTCAGACTCAGCAAGTCCTGTCACCTTTATAATTAATTGTTTGTTCTTTAGCTTATCTTTATAACTCCCTCATTTTATTGTAGGCAGCTGGAAGAGGCCAGGTGGCACTTTCAACACTGTGCCTGGAAATTTCCTCCGCCAGATCGCACAGTTCATTGGTGCGTTTTCTACTTTCCAAGTTACCGTGGGTGTCAATGTTGCTAAACTTCCCTAAGCCACTCCATAAAAATGTCTCCTTTCTTTCAGATTCCAATAATATTTTCCTCATGTTTATTTAAGTCTTTGCTGACAGACTTTTCAAGGCCAGTCCCAAAGCCAGTGCATATGTTTTAGGTTTTTATTACAGCAGCCCTCACTCTGGTTCCAAAATCTGTATCAATTAAAGTTTGATTGGAGAAGCAAACCACTTTGAGTGAAACAAGGAGTTTATTGTAGGGATTAGAATGTACATGATTATGGGAGCTGGTTAAGCAGTCTGTGCAATCTGCTGTCCCCGCGTCAAGACGCGGGTCTGAAGTCAGCAGGCTGGGCTAGCTTCAGGAGGGGAAGATGGATGCGAAGTGGAGCCACGAAGAGCGCAGGAGAGGACCGGAACCTGCGCAGAAGAGAAGGGACCTGTAGGTCCCAAACTGGGCTTTGATGCCTTTCCTGAGACTTCCACGATGAAGCAGACCTGCAGAAGAGCTGGTGCACTTCATCATGGAGTTATTTACAGACCTAGCCAGGATTCAGAGAAACTGGAGAAGCGGAGAGCCAGCAGAGGCACCGCATGGTGCGCGAGCTGCCACCCACACCGACCTTCTGCTTCAATCATGGCCGCCGCGTCACTTCCGCCTTCCAAAGGTTGCTGCCTGATTTCCGGGAAACATGGTTCCGGCTTAGCCATATTGGTACAAAGCCAACACGGTCCCATAGGCCTCGGCTAGGGATTAGGAGCACAGCCCGAGAACGGACTGAGTTTGTCTGTAATGGCAGAGTCTACCCCATGGGGCATTTGCGCAGGTCCAGTGCAAAGAACTCACACAAAGGCTAAGTTAGTGCTTATAAACCAGGGCTACTAGGTAACTGATGCATAAAAATGAATAAATATCCACCATAAATTTTAATAAAATCATATTGAAATGATTATTCATCTATTCCAGCATATCCCAAACTGGGCATTAAGATATTAACGGGTTTTCTGCCTTAATTTGCTAGGGCTACCACAGC
This sequence comes from Mustela nigripes, assembly GCF_022355385.1. NCBI lineage: Eukaryota > Metazoa > Chordata > Mammalia > Carnivora > Mustelidae > Mustela > Mustela nigripes. The sequence continues at coordinate 14,474,045 of NC_081574.1, read as the reverse complement.
CAAGTACCACATTGGGGGTGGGTTCAACAACAGAAATGTATTTTCTCACAGCTCTGGAGGCTGGAAGTCTGAGGCCAAGGTGTCGGCAAGGTTGGTCTCTTCTGAGGCCTCTCTCCTTGGCTTTTAACTACCTTCTTGCTGTGTGTTCACACGGTCATCTCTCTGTGCCTGGACCTGTTTGGTATCTCTGTCTATGTCCTAATGTCCTCTTTTATATAAAGACATTGTGTTAGGGCCCACTCTGATGACTCCATTTGAACTTAATTGCCCCTTTGAAGGTGCTGTCTCCAAATATGGTCACATTCTGGGGTACTGGCAGCTCAGGCTTCAACATATGAATTGGGAAGCCCATAACATTTTTCTATTAGTACAATAAAGTTTGATACATGCTACATGCTAGATTTTCTTGAAAATTCACGAAGTACATTTGTAACGAAAGATTACACAAGGTCCAGTAATCATCTTTTGTACACGCCATTGTTTTATACATTATGGGTAATCCTAAATTGTCTTTCATCTTCTATACATTGACTGGGAATATTGAACTACTGCGTGGTGATCTCATCTGCCAGCTGAGGCTGGTGGTCAGGAAGGGAAGCTGGACATGAGGTGGAGGAGAGGCCACCCACCCTGGACCCCAGGTCTATAAGGTGGTCTGTCACCACCTCCACGTCTTCAAAGGCGATTGGTGAGTTTCTGTAGAGATCTTTGCTGAGGGATTTGGGTCTGTAGGTGGGCAAGGAGATTGGCCTTTGATGCATGGAAATGCTCCTTCCATCTGTACCAAGGAGACCTTCCAGACTGCTACGGGCCTGGAGTTTCCTTGCTCACCTACACTTGCTGGCCAGCATTAGTAACCTCTCACCTGGACCAATCTCTGTTCCCTGCTCTGTTCTCTTGTTCTTTACGGGTGAGAGAACAAGAGCAGAGCTGGGGAAGCTGCTAGGGTATGACAGACAGCTGGGCAAGGGTCCATCCCAGAAGCTGTGGCAGTTCAGCTAGCTCCCCAGTGGCATGGAAAAAAGAGCCCCCTGCCACAACCTAGCATGGACATCCCATGTCAACCATGCACATGTACGCCATGCTCAGGACTCTCCTGGGTCCTGACCTACTTTCTGCTTCCTATTCTTACTTATCCAAACTGGTGCTCTGTTCAGCTTTTCTGGCTCAGGCTTTGGCTTTCCTTCTCAATGACAGTAAGGGTTGCTTCTCTAGGTCTGTGGCTTTGGCCTCATTTGATCTGTCACATCCTGGACTCTAGACTCTTGAGTCACGTGAAGATCTGCATTGTGACGTTGGCCCCTGGGTTCTGTCTATTCCTGCAGGGCTCTTACCGTGAATCATCTCCAGGACCCCAGGTACGACTTGTCAGCTTCTAGTGTTGGCTATGCTCTGACATTGGTATCTTTTGCAAACCGGTGAAGATGGGGCAGTTTGAACAAAGCATAGTTACAGACCTGGCCGGATTGAACGGCCCCAACAGCTTCCCTTTGCGCAGCATACAGTGCAAGCGGCTTTGCACGCTTATCTCTACCCACAACCACCCTGAAAGATACAGCATACTGTCCCAATTTCGCAGATGAGAAAGCTGGCTCCCAGAGAGCAACTTCATATGGCCAGCAGGCACTAGAGCGTTCACTTGGACCCGCGTCTCTGGACACCAGGGATGGGGTCCTCTTTCAGGTTGTAATAGACATACGGGTTGATGTTAAAACCAGCTCTTGGCCCAGAGCTGTCCCCACTGACTACAGATTTATTGCATGTTCCTCTATTTTCCAATTCACACTTTCCCTCAGAGGGCTCCACCAGAATGCCCCCCGTGGTACTGTGTATGCTCACTTACACGGCAACACTTCCTGAAGCACATCCCATTCACCCAATTGCTTTGAGAAATATATTGGGGTTTTGTTTGTTTTTTAACTATTTAATTTATTTATTTGACAGACAGATCACAAGTAGGCAGAGAGGGGGAGAGAGAGAGAGGAGGAAGCGGGTTCCCTGCTGATCAGAGAGCCTGATGTGGGGCTCGATCCCAGAACCCTGAGATCATGACCTGAGCCGAAGGCAGAGGCTTAACCCACTGAGCCACCCAGGCACCCTGAGAAATATATTGTTTTTAAATTAAAACTGCCACATGAATGCAAGAGGAGGCACCGTACATTTCTCCCTCTCACTTGACCTTGATCTGTTATCTCTGTGGCTTTCTTTTTCAGAATCTCCTGTCCTCGCCTCACCTCAGACAGGCTGCCTCCTGCATCTCACTGAATGTACTTGCATTTTAAGCTGACAACCCCTAGAATCTTATATGTATCTTTTCTTTATCTATTTTTAGAAAGATTCATTTATTTATTTGAGAGAGAGAGAAAGCATGAATGGGGGTGGGGGGAGGCGGAAGGAGTGGGGGAGAGGGGATCTCATGCAGACTCCGAACTGAGCATGGAGCCCGACATGGGGCTTGATCTCACCACCCGGAGATCATGAGCCGAAATCAAGAATCAGATACTCGGCTGATTGCACCATGCAGGTGCCCCTTCTTTACCTATTTTGAGAACAAAATAACATTTAAGCACATACCAATTTAATTAAAAAGTCTTAAAATATGCACAAAATTGTGGGAGTTGTCACAGTGGGCTTTATTAAGCAGACTATGTTTCTCTTGTTTTATAGCATTACAAGAGGGCTCGTGAAATACTTTTCCTTTAAGACTTAGTTTGCAGAAGCACTTCTACAAATGTTTTCCCATTTGATCCTTAGGAATCTGAAAGAGGATTAAGAAGTTGGTATTTTACAGAACAGGAAGCTGACTCAGTGGGTCAACAAATGGCATGATCCTGTCGCTGATAGGGGGAGAGGCGGTCTCCTGATCCAAGATCTGTGCACTTGGACGACACCACAGACCGAATGTATTTACCTTTTATACTGAGGGCTACTGTCTTCCGTGTACCAGTGTGCTATAATCATAGAAACCTCATCCTCCTTTGCATTCCCATGTTCGCAGATTACACTAAGAATTCTGGGCTGTGCACCTGCTATGCTGGCTCTAATGGGACTGAGTTGTGGCTGAAACAGCATGAGAAGAGTGTCTGAAGCTTTCTTTGTTCCCTCGAGTCTGGAAGATGGGACACGCAGTCTCTCCTCCAGCTTCTTAGAGTACTGAGTGCAACTGGCAAGGGACATCCATTCCCACCGGTTGCAGAGGGAATCACCAGGTCAGGGCAGTTCAGAGCCAACCTTGGCCTCCAAAAAGCTTGTTTCCTTGCTGCTGCCAGATAGGAAAGGAAGAATTTGAAATCCAATCCTTTATCCGGGGATCGGAGTCTGACCCTTTCATAGGAGAGAGATAGAATCTCACAGTACGTGACTTTCTGCTAGTTTTGTCCATGATAACGAGACCCTAGGAGAATACACTAACCACTCGGAGAGCTGGAGAACATTCCAGGAGGAGGGAACAGGAAATAGAAAGCCCCGCGGAAAGAATGCACGGGGTGAGTCTCAGAAACAGAAAGGAGACCAGTGTGAGTAAAGCAGGGTCCAGCAAACTTCTCTTGCCAAGGGACCACCTAGTAGAAATTTCAAGCTTTTGTGAGCTACTCAGTCTTTGTTCCAACTACTCAGCTCTTTGTAGCACAAAGCCCTCCCTGAATAATGGATACACGAATGAGCATGGCTGGGTTCCAATAAAACTTTATTTATGGCCCCTCATGTTTGAATTGCTTGTCATTTCCCCCGGTCACCAAATCGTGTTCTTTCTCTGGTTCTTTCCAACTTTTTACAAATGTGAAAAACCATTCTGAGCTCAGGGACCTCTCAGAGACTGGTGGTCAGCTCTTTGCCTGTGGGCTGCACTGTACTGACTGAGCCCTGAGCTGAGGCTTCGGGAGTGAGTGGGGAAGAGAGTTGTCCCAGATGAAGTGAGACAGAGCTAAGTAAGTAGGGTGCAGGCCAGACCACAAGCCGAGGTTTTGTAGGCCATTGAAAGGAGTGTGGATTTCATCCTAATTGCTATGGCAAGTGCCTGAAGGGGCTTAGGCAGGAAAGCGATGCGATCTATTTTAATCACACTCTGGTGCATCCGAGTCCAGAATGGGCTGTCAGGAAACCAAAGTAGAAGCCTCCTCCAGTCGACCAGGCAGAGATGATAAAACATTGAAATGGAATTAGAGCCTGAACCTCAAAGGGAATGAGCTCTCAGGGTGATAGTGTGGGTAATCATCTAGAAGAGAGCCTGTCACGGAACATCCACTCGGTAAATGTTAGTTCTGTCCGCTTCCTTCCTTCTTTGGTGGTCCCAAACCTGGGAATATTGGTTTGGTCTAAGTCTTTTAGAAAAATGGGTCATTCTATGAAAAATAGGTCAGATAATATCATTAAAGTGAGTGTTTAAGTTTTGTTAATGAGTCTGCGATAGGATACCTGTGTGTGTGGCGGGGGCGTTCAAGGTTGTGCATTCATTATTCTTACTGAGCCCTGTGAAATAGCTAAAATGTGTGCACTGACTAGGGTTTATCAAGATCACTGGCCTTATTGTTCCTCTGAAAACACATTTAATCTATTTAGTTGTCTTCACTGGAGGTATTAACATAGCAAAAAGATTTTTAAAAATTATTTGTAAGCATAGAGAGAAAAAAAAAAAAACAAAGCAAAAACTAATCTTTATGTGCCATTCCATTTTCTCCCAATCGCTTGATCTCTCCTGGCGTTGAATAGGAATAAAGATGGAAAAAAACACTAAGGTCAGACATTTGTCTGAGAGTGACAACTGATCGACTTGGAAAGGGGACGAAGCACCCAGAAGCCCATATGGGACCACATGGGCCCATGAAATTGAGATGTGGTATGATGAAATTCTATGCAACCCACAGAATCTGGGTGTTCAGCGAAATAATGTGGACATATATTGTAGGGTTAAGGATCTATTTGATTTTGTGGACTTTGAAAGGTAGGGGTGGTTAATCAGTAGTTAGTAACGTTATACATATAGCAGAAACATAAAAACGACCACAGTTCTTGACCTCCAAAGGTTCTGGAGGACAATTCTTCCTTTTTCTTTTTTCTGTTTCTGGAGCTGCAAGTATCCCCAGTGCAGTCTCTCTCTCTGCCTTTGTCTTCCTGACACTTTCTGTTCTATCAGTGTGTCTTCTCCTCTTCTGTCTCTCCTAAGGACACCTGTCTTTAGATTTAGGCCCCCCAGAATAATCCTGAATGATCTTATTTCAATTTCCTGAACTTAACCATGTCCGCAAAGGCCCAGTCTCTGATAAGATCATATTCACACATTCTGGGTGTCAGGACATGAACATGTCTTTGGGGGGCGGCACTATTTAACCCATGACAGTGGTGGACTCTGTACTAAAAAGTTACTTTGGGGGATCAGCAGCATAATTTGTCTACGTACAAGGTGCAAGCGGATACATTGCCCTAGGATTATTTTCTAATTGATTCCAGTATGTAAGTCTTGTCTTTTTTTTTTTTTTTAAGATTTTTATTTATTTGACACACACAGAGAAATCACAAGTAGGCAGAGAGGCAGGCAGAGAGAGAGAGGAGGAAGCAGGGTCCCTGCTGAGCAGAGAGCCTGATGCGGAATTCGATCCCAGGACCCGGAAACCACAACCCGAGCAGAAGGCAGAGACCCCACCAAGTCACCCACGCGCCCCAAATCTTGTCTTTTAAACTAAATTCTAAGTTTTGAGTCCACTACAGAGTTTCTTATTTGTAAAGTTTTGGATTATTTACACATTTTTATAAGAACAACAGTGCTGCAATGAGTACCAAGTGCCTAAGCGTATATCTACTAAGCTAGCAAAACAATGAATATCCAGAAACGCTGGGTTAAAGGGCATGGGAAGTTTACATTAAGATACGTATTGTCAAGTTGACCTCCCAAAGGGTTGCACCCATTTTCTGTCCTACAACAGGTGTATGAGAGCATCTCTTTCCCTTGAACTTGCAGAAAATTATTTCCTATCAGGCTTTTTGATCTTTGCCAGAAATCATTTATTAAAAATTCTTATTTGGGGCTCCTGGGTGGCTCAGTGGGTTAAAGCCTCTGCCTTTGGCTCAGGTCATGATCCCAGGGTCCTGGGATCGAGCCCCATGTGGCTGGGCGGGGGGGGGGGGGCTTTGCTCAGCGGGAAGCCTGCTTCCTTCTCTCTCTCTGCCTGCCTCTCTGCCTACTTGTGATCTCTGTCTGTCAAATACGTGAATAAAATCTTTAAAAAAAATTCTTATTTTAAGGATCACTTATTTCATAATAGCTTCCATCAAATATCTTCATAAAATGTCTAGTACCCATTTTTTTTCTATGAAATATCTCCCTTTGTTTATGTACTTGTCCTTTTTCTATTGGAGTTTTGGTCTTTTCCTAAGTAGACTTAGGAAGAAATCTTATTTATTTTTTTATTTCATAGAAATCATGACCTTGTTACATATGTTGCAAATATTTGTTTTCAGTTTGCTATTTGTCTTAGTACTTTGTTTTTTCATGTTGAATGTAAAAATATTTATATGTAGTTAAATTTAATTTTTTCTTCAGTGACTTCCAAGACTTTGATTTTATCTACTCCAAGATATTTTCTTCTTGTCGTTTTACAATATCATTTAAAAAAAACTTTAATTTCCATTTTCTGGTTTTTAAAATGTCCACTTATTGGGGCACATGAGTGGCTCAGTGGTTAAGCATCTGCCTTTGGCTCAGGTCACGATCCCAGGCTGCTGGGATGGAGCCCCGCATGGGGCTCCCTGCTCAGTGGCAAGCCTGCTTCTCCCTTTCCCATTCCCCCTGGTTGTGTTCCCTGTCTCACCATCTCTTTCTCTCTGTCAAACAAATAAATAAAACCTTAAAAAAGAATAAAATACAAAGTCCATTTATTTAAACAAGAAAACAAAGAACAGTTCACCTCTGTCTTCCAATGCCCATGCCTAGCCTCTGGCTATCACCAATTTGTTCTGTTATCTATGAGCTTGTCTTGTTTTGTTTGGTTTTGCTTTGGACTCCACATATGGAGAGATCATGCAGTATTTCTTCTTCTCTGTCTGACTTACTTCACTTAAGATAATGCCCTTGAAGTCCATCCATAGATTTGCAGATAGCAGGATTTCATTCTCTTTTATGGATAAATAGCATTCCATTGTATATATACCATAGTTTTCTTATCCAACCATTGAAAAAACACTTAGGTTGTTTCCATATCTTGGCTAGTATGCATAATGCTGCAATGAGCATGAGGGTGCACATATCTTTTTGAGTTTAGTGTTTTAATTTTTTTCAGATAAATTCCCAGAAGTGGAATTCTAGCATCTTATAATAGTTCTATTTTTAATTTTTTGAGACATCTCTATACTGTTTTGTATAACAGCTGTATCATTTTCCATTCCCAGCAGTGCACAAGGGTTCCCTTTTCTCCATATCTTTGCCAACACTTGTTATCTCTTGTTTTTTTGATACTAGCCATCCTCACAGGTATGAGGTGATATCTCATTGTGGTTTTGATTTGCATTTCCCTGATGATTAATAATGTAGAGAAATTTTTTCATGTGTCTGATGGCCATCTGCATATTTTCTTTGGAAAAGTATGCATTTAGATCTTCTGCCGATTTTTTAATCTGATTGTTTGATTTTTTTTCTTTTGAGTTACAGGAGTTCTTTATATATTTTATATATTAGCCCCTTACAGGATACAAGATTGGCAATTATTTTCTCCCATTTCAATAGGTTGCCTTTTGATTTTGTTGATGATTTCTTTTGCTGTGCAGAAGTTTTTATAGTTCCACTTGTTTAATTATGCTTTTTTGCATTGTGCTGCTTTTTAAATTGAATTCATCAATCAGGTTATTAATTAGTACCATTCCATTGTCTTCTGGGCTTGCAAAATTCTGATGAGAAGTCTGCTGTCTTCTTTGTTTTTGTTCTTCTCTACATGATATTTTTTCCTTTATTCTTAAGTCTTTACATTACCATGGTGCCTTTGTTACAAATAATGAACCGTCAATTCATTATTATTAACTAAAGTCCATACTTCATTCACATTTCCTTAGTTTTTACCCAACATCCTTTTTCCCATCTAGGATACCACATTATATGTAGTCATCATGTCTCCCTAGGTTCCTCTAGGTTGTGAGTTTTTCAGACTTTGTTTTCTGATGATCTTGACAGTTTTGGGGAGATATCTTGTGGGATGTCTTTCAGTGTAGGTTTGTCTGATTTTTTTTCATTATTAGACTTATTTTTCCTTGCTGAGGTAACAAATTACTCCAAACTTAGTGGCTTAAATAGCACACATTTATTTCTTATGAATCTGTATGTCAGAAGTCTGACATGAGTCTCACTGGGCCAAAATCAAGGTGTCAACGTGGCTGTGATCCTTTCTGGCACCTCTCAGGAGATTCTGTGTCCTTGACTTTTGCAGCTAGAGGCCATCTACAGTTTCTTGGCTGGTAGTTTTATTCTCCATCTACAAACCTAGGAGTTCTCTCTGACCTTTTCATCTCTCTGATGCTTTTTCCACTGTCACATCTTTCTCACTCTCTCCCTCTACTGACCACAAAGCCAGTAGAGGGTCTCTACTTTTAAGGACTCATGCAATTTGATTGTGTTTAGTCAGATAATGCAGGATTATCTCTCCATCTCAAAGACTATATCCTTAATCTCATCTGTAAAGTCTGTTTTGCCATAGGTAACATATTCAGAGGCTCTGGGCTTTGAAAGGTGAACATTTTGGGGGACTTTCTTTTTGTCTGCCACATGGAGTTATGGGTTTGGGGGAGGAAGATCACAGAGGTAAAGTGACATTCTCATCACATCATATTAAGGATATATGCTATCCACATGACTTATGAGCAATGATAGTAATTTTGATCACCAAGGAGCCTTAGTGATCTCCTACTGGAGAAGCCAAGCTCTAGGTGTGGTTTCATCTAGTTAAACTTTCTTTTCAGATGGTGTACTTCTGTATCTTAGAAATTTCACTATTTGGTTCTTTTGATATCTTCCATGTATTTCCTCATTGAGTTCTTATTTTCCTTTCAATGTGTCCACAGTTCTAATAGCTTTAAAAAAACCCTTGTCTGCTAGTCCATCATCTGTGGCTTTTGTTTGTGTCTGTTCCTATTGCTTGACCCCGCCCCCTTAATTATGGGTCACATTTTCTTAACTTCTTGTCATATTTAGTAATTTTTTATTAGATTTTAGGCACTGTGTATTTTATGTTGTTGAATGTCTGGATTTTGTTTGATTTTTGTCTTACCGTAATGAGTTTTTGGCTTTGTTTGAGCAGGTAGTTTTACTTCCATATCAGTTTTATCCCTTTAAGATCTGTTTTTAAGCTTTGCTAAGACATACTGAAAGTAGCCTTTACTCCCAGGATTGTTCAGCCCTACCTGAGAGGCATAAATGCCTTGGATGATCAGTAAGTCCTCTTCATTCTGCCTGTTGGGGGTTGAGTGCACAATTTCAAGGTCTGTGTGAGCTCTGGGAACATTTAATTTGCCAGGCATTCTTTGTCCAGCATTTTGGAGTACTAGTTTCCACATGCCTGGCTCGGGAGTCAGCAAACACTAAAGGGGACCATACACATTTCTGAATCTTTTTTCTATATAACTACCTCTTTTTTTTTTTTTTTTTTAAGATTTTATTTATTTATTTGGCAGACAGAGATCAGAAGTAGGCAGAGAGGCAGGCGGGGGCGGGGTGGGGGGGGGGGCGGAAGCAGGCTCCCTGATGAGCAGAAAGCCCGATGCAGGGCTCAATCCCAGGACCCTGAGACCATGGCCTGAGCCGAAGGCAGAGGCTTTAACCCACTGAGCCACTCAGGTGCCCCTATAACTACCTTTTTTTGAGAGCTCTGCCTCACAACTCCCAGCCCCTCAGCCTCTCTGACCTATCATATTTGTTTCTTTACTCCCTTTTTTGGTTCTGTTTGGTTCCCCTCCTCCCACCCCATCACTGCAACCACAGTGTGGAAATTGCCTCTAACAGAGAGCACAGCGCTGGCTTATTTCTTCCTTTTTTCTCAAGGATTCTAGTCAATGCCTGAAACAAGTTGTTCCATGTTTTGTCCAGGTTTCTAACTGCTTACTGCAGGAGGTCAGGTATAGTCCTTGTTACTTTTTCATTGCCAAACTGTCTTTTTGGTTCTTCATTGTGATGATAATCCTTGTATAGATCATCAAGTATCTTCCTTCCCACAGAGTGCTCGTCAAATATACCTTTTATATTTGGAAAATCATGTTCCTCAAAATGTCCTGAGGTATTTTCTTGTGCTTTTACTAATTTTCTCTCCACTGTTATCTTAATTATCATTTTTCTGTAATTTCTTCTAGAGATTGGATGTCTTGGGAGGAATTCATTTTTCCTATTTTCCTTTTCTCTTATTTTATTATTTTATTATACTTTATGTAAGATTTACTTGACTTTGTCTTCCAATTATTCTATAGAATTTTAAACATTCTGTTTTATTTTTGATTTCTAGGAACTTTTTTTTGTTCTCCACTGGTTCCTTTTTATATTTTTTTGTTCCTAATTTATAGATGCAATATCTTTTATCATATCTTTAATGATGTTAATGAACTTTTTTTTTAATGTTTTCTTTCCTGCATCATCTTTGTTGTGGAAATTCTTTATTCTTTTTGTTTTCACTGTGGTTATGTTAAGGTGTTCACTCTTAAGATTAAGGCGCCAAAAAGCTGACCCAACCAGAAGCTCTTTGAACAGGAGCTGGTGATTTTCACTGAGGCAAACTCGGGGGGACCAGTTGGTTTTCTACTGAGGCTCTCCAAATAGTGTTGGCCATTATCTCCTCTGGGGTAACACCCTCTAATCTCCAATCTAGGAATTTGATTCTGGATGTTGGTGGTGTTCTGGAAGGGAGATGGAGATTTCAATGTTTAGCAAGCAGACTACCTTGATTCACTGACTTTGGAAGGAACTCTACCTCTGCCCATTTCAGTATTTGAAGGTAAAAGAGAAGTCAACAAACTGCTTGGGAATTAAAAAAGGTGGAGAACTGTAAGGATCTAACTGTTCCTTAGATAGACTTAATTTAATCCTGTTGCCCCCTTCCCAGTATTTCCTATTCCTGTGTCTTTTCTGGGTCCTCTGTGGAAAATTAGCCCACTTCTCACAGCTATCCCTCCAACTCCCTTCGCAGGTGTTAGGGTTTGACTTTGTTTCTCTTTGCTCAGCCTTTGCCTCTTGCTATTATTCCTCTTTCTAAAATCTACTTCCATATATTGGACATGGAGTATGGACATCATTTAGCTTCCTAATGATTGATATACATTTCTGTTACCTGTTATCCCTGAAATTTCTTGGTTGGTGAATTTTGACAAAAGTTGTTTGGGTGGGTTATGTGATTACTCTGTTATTCTGAACTCAAGAGTCTCTCACATTTTTCATAGCAGAAAACATGGCTCACCATATGTGGATTCTTAGCATTCCTTTGTTTTTTGTTTAATTAAACCATAAACTTGGAGATAAATTGAACTTTAATCTAATCTGGGCTTTATATTGGCTAACAGGAAGAAATAAAGTATATAGTGAAAGGGTCATAGGCACACACCATCAAACATCTGGATGAAATACTAGGTTAGTGCACAGGTGTTTTGCCTACATGACCACAAGCTAAACATCTAGACAAAAGGTATTAAGTTTCCACCAGCTGTTTGGTATCATGGATCAGACACAGATTTGTAATCAAAGCCACTTGTGAGTGGAATGCTGCGTTGATAAGTAAGCTGAGACAACTCTTCAGTACATCCTGACCATGACCATGAATAGGTTTATCACCATCATAGTGTCAGCTGCCCATCGCTGCGTGCCCTAAGAGGATCCAAGAAATTCACATCTATAGGCACCATCTGGTGACTGTAAGTTTTCTTTCATTCCCAAGGAATCAGTTAAAGTATCGCAGGGAAATAGTTTTCCATCTATAGTTTTAGAGGCTAAAGATCTGCGTTAGAGATCATAGTAAACACACGTTTATTTCTTCTACATGTTGGATCTAGCAATCTTTCTCCCCACCCCCATCTCTAATTTTTAATGGAAGAAGTTAGTTCCTAACCCTACCAATACATTTAATGTATAATTTGACAAAATTTCTTTGGCTTAAATACAGAACTAGCTTGGACTATAGGACCAAATGAGTTTGTTAGATGGGTGTTCTCTGTGGGATGAGAGGACATTTCAAAGTCTGAAAGCTTCTGTCAAGGCTTTTTAATGCTGGCTATTAATCACACACACAAATATATATTTTTAATTACTCTACTTTTAACCTATTCTTTAAGATACAGCTCAAATCCTACTCCCTTAGGGAAGCCTACTAGCTTTTCCTTTGGAAGTCCTGGCCATGCTTTGTTGTTTACTGTCTGGAATGGTTCAGTTTTGTACTGATGAAAGTGTCATGTTGATATAATGGTTATCTACCTCCTGGTGAATAATTCTTCAGAAGAAATATAGAGAATACTGGACTAAGCTACTCCTTTTTCAGAGCTCACTGAACTTGTGTCGTGGGCTTATAGGTAATGGTGAGCAGAAATGTATACAGCATTTTCTTAAAACATAGTTAGCAGATTGGACTCCATTATCTGCTCGCTTCCTTCCTGTGAGTACATCTAGCTTGCCTGGTGGGAAGTCATGTTGGTTCTTTAAGACAATGTTGGAAAATTCATCAGTATGAAGCAGAGAACCATTAACAAGAGCAGGGCTCATACTGGTGTGAGAATAACACCCCTTATTCCCACAGTTTTACACTTTAGGAAAGTCTTCCTTTCCCTTTAGGTAGGAGAGATGTACAGAACAGGCTAAGATGGGCCATTCCCACAGGGAGAGTAGGTAGATCCCAAATGGAACTGAAATGCCGGCCTGCTTAGAAGCGTTTCCACTCTGGGTCTGCTGGTGGCTTTGGATTAAAACACTTTTGCCAGAAGGCCCTTGAAGTGACATAAACATAGTGGACAGTCAAGAAAAATCTACTTATTAATAATCAATTATCCAGACTTGTTCTCTCTTTCTCCGTCTCTCTCTCCCATACAGACACTACCCTAACCAAATAAAAATCAGAAATCAAAGAGATTTTACTTTTTCTATTAAATCTGCTCTGTATTTCCAGATTTTCTTTTTTAAAATATCATTTTTCTCAACACAGAGATAAATAAAAAAAATTAGTAACCCACTTGTCCAATATTAATAGCTTTGTATATATACCTGTATCCTTTTTAAATTCAAACACTTTTTTGTTGTCTTTGCAAAAGTAGGATCATAATATGAACAGCTCTTTGCATTGTCATTTTCTCTTTAAAATACATCCTGTGGAACTAGAGGGTATTATGCTTAGCAAAATAAGTTAATCGGAGAAAGACAACTATCATATGATCTCCCTGATATGAGGAAGTGGAGATGCAACATGGGGGGTTTGGGGAGTAGGAAAAGAATAAATGAAACAAGATGGGATCAGGAGGGAGACAAACTATAAGAGACTCTTAATGTCACAAAACAAACTGAGGGTGGCTGGGGGAGGGGGGTGTGAAGAGGGTGGTGATGTTATGGACATTGGGGAGGGTATGTGCTATGGTGAGTGCTGTGAAGTGTGTAAACCTGGCGATTCACAGACCTGTACCCCTAGGGCTAATAATACATTATACGTTTATTAAAAAAATTTAAAAAATTAAAAAAAGAAACACACCCTGGTCTCCTTTCTAGCTCAACAGAAAGTCTTAATGTGTTCTTTTTATTTGTGCGTAACATCCCATAGAATAGATCAACCACGATTTATTCAATCAATTTAGTTACCGATAGACATTCAGATTCAGGTGCTTTCCAATTCTGTCACTACAAAATAGGCCTGTATTGCTCTAATATTCTAGTATAATCACGTAATGCTTATATTAGAAAATATTATGTAAGGAGCAAATATAGAGTCAAGAAACACACTGAACTTGTTTGCTAAACAAACAGGCAAATAAATGTATTAAAATGATATCTGGGAGTGGAGCCACCAACCTGTTTCTGGGATGAAGTAACAATTTCATTGCAGGTCCTGTCTCCCAGTGGAACCTGCAAATGCCTTGCTCCTCTTCTCTTCCAAATCGCCAAGCACAGTCCTGCACAGGGCAGGCAGTCCCAGACCCACACAATCCAAAGTACTCTAACAACGTCCTTGGAAAACAGCTGTTAAGATTCAGACTGGAAATTTCCCTTATGTAGTGTTGTCAAACTGGCTTCCAAAGCCAGCCTACAAATTCTTCGTTTAACCCACAATGAAGGTAAACTGTATTACTTACATTGTTAGAGTTTCTTATTATTTCTGTGGTAAAATACATTCTGAATTCCAAATGAGCATTTGCAAGCAGAGAACCCTCCTCTACTCTGTGTGTGTGTATGTGTGTGTGTATGCGCACGCGCACGCGTATTCACACGTGCGTGCATGTAGGAGAGAGGGAGAGAGAGACGGATAGATTAAGAGAGATTCTTTCCTTCACTGCCCTCAAATGAGATGTTTTCCCTCCCCTTCTGCTGATCTGGTTGTATGTGGAAACTGAGCAAGCAGAAAAGGAAATGTGATGACTAAATATGAAAGTGCCAGAAAGACGAGATGCAGGAAGAACAAATTTAACATAGAAGTTTGATATTTTTCTTAGTCCTCATTCATGTTTGAGATCTAAGAATTTGAATTTGATTGCTAAGAATATAGTAACTGAAATTTGCATATAAGTGAAATGAAAATTTATAATTAGACAAGATCTCTTAGTTGTTATGGATTTCTCTTAATTCTTATTTGCTTTCAAATAGCATATTTAAGCCATGATGTGAATCAAAGCAAAAGGTTATTGAAATATTAATGATCATGGGATGTATCATTTATTAATAGCTACCTATCTGGATACACATTATAAGCTTGTTCATATATGTTCATTTGGAGAGTCACTATTAGAATTGTTAGGATAAAAACACAAATGGGACAGTGCGCCTGGGTGGCTCAGTGGGTTAAAGCCTCTGTCTTCGGCTCAGGTCATGATCCCAGGGTCCTGGGATCGAGCCCCGCATCGGGCTCTCTGCTCAGCAGGGAGCCTGCTTCCTCCTCTCTCTGCCTGCCTCTCTGCCTACTTGTGATCTGTCTGTCAAATAAATAAATAAAATCTTAAAAAAAAAAAACA